>NC_092725.1:11061887-11206963 GCF_047496885.1 Scyliorhinus torazame | reverse complement strand
CTCAGTCTCCAAACTGTGGGACTCCCTCACTCCCCCCTCCCTCAGTCTCCAAACTGTGGGACTGCCTCACTCCCCCCTCCCTCAGTCTCCAAACTGTGGGACTCCCTCACTCCCCCCTCCCTCAGTCTCCAAACTGTGGGACTCCCTCACTCCCCCCCTCCCCTCAGTCTCCAAACTGTGGGACTCCCTCAATCCCCCCTCCCTCAGTCTCCAAACTGTGGGGCTCCCTCACTCCCCCCTCCCTCAATCTCCAAACTGCGGGAATCCCTCACCCCCCCCTCCACCTGTCTCCTAACTGTGGGACTCCCTCACTCCCCCCTCTCTCAGTCTCCAAACTGTGGGACTCCCTCACTCCCCCTCCCTCAGTCTCCAAACTGTGAAACTCCCTCGCTCCCCCTCCCTCAGTCTCCAAACTGTGGGACTCCCTCACTCCCCCCTCCCTCAGCCTCCAAACTGTGGGACTCCCCTCACTCACCCCTCCGTCAGTCTCCAAACTGTGGGACTCCCTCACTTCCCCCCTCCCTCAATCTCCAAACTGTGGGACTCCCTCACTCCCCCCCTCCCTCAGTCTCTAAACTGTGAGACTCCCTCACTCCCCCCTCCCTCAGCCTCCAAACTGTGGGACTCCCTCACTTCCCCCCTCCCTCAATCTCCAAACTGTGGGACTCCCTCACTCCCCCCTCCCTCAGTCTCTAAACTGTGGGACTCCCCTCACTCCCCCCTCCCACAGTCTCCAAACTGTGGGACTCCCTCACTCGCCCCTCCCTCAGTCTCCAAACTGTGGGGACTCCCTCACTCCCCCCTCCCTCAATCTCCAAACTGTGAGACTCCCTCACTCCCCCCTCCCTCAGTCCTCCAAACTGTGAGACTCCCTCACTCCCCCTCCCACAGTCTCCAAACTGTGGGACTCCCTCACTCCCCCTCCCACAGTCTCCAACTGTGGACTCCCTCACTCCCCATCCCTCAGTCTCCAAACTGTGGGACTCCCCCTCACTCCCCATCCCTCACTCTCCAAACTGTGGAACTCCCTCACTCCCCATCCCTCAGTCTCCAAACTGTGGGACTCCCTCACCCCCCTCCCTCAGTCTCCAAACTGTGGGACTCCCTCACTCCCCCCTCCCTCAGTCTCCAAACTGTGGGACTCCCTCACTCCCCCCTCCCTCAGTCTCCAAACTGTGGGACTCCCTCACTCCCCCCCCCTCCCTCAGTCTCCAAACTGTGGGACTCCCCTCACTCCCCCCTCCCTCAGTCTCCAAACTGTGGGACTCCCTCACTCCCCCCTCCCTCAGTCTCCAAACTGTGGGACTCCTCACTCCCCCCTCCCTCAGCCTCAAAACTGTGGGACTCCCTCACTCCCCCCTCCACAGCCTCCAAACTGTGAGACTCCCCGCTCCCTCAGTCTCCAAACTGTGGGACTCGCTCACTTCCCCCCTCCCTCAGCCTCCAAACTGTGGGACTCCCTCACTCCCCCCTCCACAGTCTCCAAACTGTGGGGCTCCCTCACTCCCCCACTCCCTCAATCTCCAAACTGTGGGACTCCCTCACTTCCCCCCTCCCTCAATCTCCAAACTGTGGGACTCCCTCACTCCCCCCTCCCTCAGTCTCTAAACTGTGAGACTCCCTCACTCCCCCCTCCCTCAGCCTCCAAACTGTGGGACTCCCTCACTTCCCCCCTCCCTCAATCTCCAAACTGTGGGACTCCCTCACTCCCCCCTCCTCAGTCTCTAAACTGTGGGACTCCCTCACTCCCCCCTCCCACAGTCTCCAAACTGTGGGACTCCCTCACTCGCCCCTCCCTCAGTCTCCAAACTGTGGGACTCCCTCACTCCCCCCTCCCTCAATCTCCAAACTGTGGGACTCCCTCACTCCCCCCTCCCTCAGTCTCCAAACTGTGAGACTCCCTCACTCCCCCTCCCACAGTCTCCAAACTGTGGGACTCCCTCACTCCCCCTCCCACAGTCTCCAAACTGTGGAACTCCCTCACTCCCCATCCCTCAGTCTCCCAAACTGTGGGACTCCCTCACCCCCCTCCCTCAGTCTCCAAACTGTGGGACTCCCTCACTCCCCCCTCCCTCAGTCTCCAAACTGTGTGACTCCCTCACTCCCCCCTCCCTCAGTCTCCAAACTGTGGGACTCCCTCACTCCCCCCACCCTCAGTCTCCAAACTGTGGGACTCCCTCACTCCCCCCTCCCTCAGTCTCCAAACTGTGGGACTCCCTCACTCCCCCCTCCCTCAGTCTCCAAACTGTGGGACTCCCTCACTCCCCCCTCCCTCAGTCTCCAAACTGTGGGACTCCCTCACTCCCCCCTCCCTCAGTCTCCAAACTGTGGGACTCCCTCACTCCCCCCTCCCTCAGTCTCCAAACTGTGGGACTCCCTCACTCCCCCCCTCCTCAGCCTCCAAACTGTGGGACTCCCTCACTCCCCCCTCCACAGCCTCCAAACTGTGAGACTCCCCCGCTCCCTCAGTCTCCAAACTGTGGGACTCCCTCACTCCCCCCCTCCCTCAGCCTCCAAACTGTGGGACTCCCTCACTCCCCCCTCCACAGTCTCCAAACTGTGGGGCTCCCTCACTCCCCCACTCCCTCAATCTCCAAACTGTGGGACTCCCTCACTCCCCCCCTCCCTCAGTCTCCAAACTGTGAGACTCCCTCACTCCCCCGTCCCTCAGTCTCCAAACTGTGGGACTCCCTCACTCCCCCCTCCCTCAGTCTCCAAACTGTGGGACTCCCTCACTCCCCCGTCCCTCAGTCTCCAAACTGTGGGACCTCCCTCACTCCCCCCTCCCTCAGTCTCCAAACTGTGGGACTCCCTCACTCCCCCCTCCCTCAGTCTCCAAACTGTGAGACTCCCTCACTCCCCCCTCCCACAGTCTCCAAACTGTGGGACTCCCTCACTCCCCCTCCCACAGTCTCCAAACTGTGGAACTCCCTCACTCCCCATCCCTCAGTCTCCAAACTGTGGGACTCCCTCACCCCCCTCCCTCAGTCTCCAAACTGTGGGACTCCCTCAGTCTCCAAACTGTGGGACTCCCTCACTCCCCCTTCCTCAGCCTCCAAACTGTGTGACTCCCTCACTCCCCCTCCCTCAGTCTCCAAAATGTGAGACTCCCTCACTCCGCCCTCCCTCAGTCTCCAAACTGTGGGACTCCCTCACTCCCCCTCCCTCAGTCTCCGAACTGTGGGACTCCCTCACTCCCCCTCCCTCAGCCTCCAAACTGTGGGACTCCCTCACTCCCCCTCCCTCAGCCTCCAAACTGTGAGACTCCCTCACTCCCCCCTCCCGCAGTCTCCAAACTGTGGGCCTCCCTCACTGCCCACCTCCCTCAGTCTCCAAACTGTGGGACTCCCTCACTCCCCCTCCCTCAGTCTCCAAACTGTGGGACTCTCTCACTCCCCCCTCCCTCAGACTCCAAACTGTGGGATTCCCACACTCCCCCTCCCTCAGTCTCCAAACTGTGAGACTCCCTCGCTCCCCCCTCCCTCAGTCTTCAAACTGTGGGACTCCCTCACTCCCCCCCTCCCTCAGTCTTCAAACTGTGGGACTCCCTCACTCCCCCCTCCCTCAGTCTCCAAACTGTGAGACTCCCTCACTCCCCCTCCCTCAGTCTCCAAACTGTGAGACTCCCTCACCCCCCCCCTCAATCTCCAAACTGTGAGACTCCCTCACTCCCCCCTCCCTCAGTCTCCAAACTGTGAGACACCCTCTCCCCCTCCGTCAGTCTCCAAACTGTGAGACTCCCTCACCCCCCCCCCCCTCAGTCTCCAAACTGTGAGACTCCCTCACTCCCCCCTCCCTCAGTCTCCAAACTGTGGGACTCCCTCACTCCCCCCTCCCTCAGTCTCCAAACTGTGGGACTCCCTCACTCCCCCCCTCCCTCAGTCTCCAAACTGTGGGGACTCCCTCACTCCCCCTCCCTCAGTTTCCAAACTGTGAGACTCCCTCGCTCCCCCTCCCTCAGTCTCCAAAGAGTGGGACTCCCTCACTCCCCCTCCCGTCAGCCTCCAAACTGTGGGACCTCCCTCACTCACCCCTCCCTCAGTCTCCAAACTGTGGGACTCCCTCACTTTCCCCCTCCCTCAATCTCCAAACTGTGGGACTCCCTCACTCCCCCCTCCCTCAGTCTCTAAACTGTGAGACTCCGTCATCCCCCTCCCACAGTCTCCAAACTGTGGGACTCCCTCACTCCCCCCCTCCCTCAGTCTCCAAACTGTGGGGCTCCCTCACTCCCCCCTCCCTCAATCTCCAAACTGCGGGAATCCCTCACTCTCCCCTCCCGCAGTCTCCAAACTGTGGGACTCCCTCACTCCCCCCTCCCTGAGTCTCCAAACTGTGGGACTCCCTCACTCCCCCCTCCCTCAGTCTCCAAACTGTGGGACTCCCTCACTCCCCCCTCCCTCAGTCTCCAAACTGTGGGACTCCCTCACTCCCCCCTCCCTCAGTCTCCAAACTGTGGGACTCCCTCAATCCCCCCTCCCTCAGTCTCCAAACTGTGGGGCTCCCTCACTCCCCCCTCCCTCAATCTCCAAACTGCGGGAATCCCTCACTCCCCCCCTCCCTCAGTCTCCTAACTGTGGGACTCCCTCACTCCCCCCTCTCTCAGTCTCCAAACTGTGGGACTCCCTCACTCCCCCTCCCTCAGTCTCCAAACTGTGAGACTCCCTCGCTCCCCCTCCCTCAGTCTCCAAACTGTGGGACTCCCTCACTCCCCCCTCCCTCAGCCTCCAAACTGTGGGACTCCCTCACTCACCCCTCCGTCAGTCTCCAAACTGTGGGACTCCCTCACTTCCCCCCTCCCTCAATCTCCAAACTGTGGGACTCCCTCACTCCCCCCTCCCTCAGTCTCTAAACTGTGAGACTCCCTCACTCCCCCTCCCTCAGCCTCCAAACTGTGGGACTCCCTCACTTCCCCCCTCCCTCAATCTCCAAACTGTGGGACTCCCTCACTCCCCCCTCCCTCAGTCTCTAAACTGTGGGACTCCCTCACTCCCCCCTCCCACAGTCTCCAAACTGTGGGACTCCCTCACTCGCCCCTCCCTCAGTCTCCAAACTGTGGGACTCCCTCACTCCCCCCTCCCTCAATCTCCAAACTGTGGGACTCCCTCACTCCCCCCTCCCTCAGTCTCCAAACTGTGAGACTCCCTCACTCCCCCCTCCCACAGTCTCCAAACTGTGGGACTCCCTCACTCCCCCTCCCACAGTCTCCAAACTGTGGGACTCCCTCACTCCCCATCCCTCAGTCTCCAAACTGTGGGACTCCCTCACTCCCCCTCCCTCAGTCTCCAAACTGTGGGACTCCCTCACCCCCCTCCCTCAGTCTCCAAACTGTGGGACTCCCTCACTCCCCCCCTCCCTCAGTCTCAAACTGTGTGACTCCCTCACTCCCCCCTCCCTCAGTCTCCAAACTGTGGGACTCCCTCACTCCCCCCACCCTCAGTCTCCAACTGTGGGACTCCTCACTCCCCCCTCCCTCAGTCTCCAAACTGTGGGACTCCCTCACTCCCCCCTCCCTCAGTCTCCAAACTGTGGGACTCCCTCACTCCCCCCTCCCTCAGTCTCCAAACTGTGGGGACTCCCCTCACTCCCCCCTCCCTCAAGTCTCCAAACTGTGGGACTCCCTCACTCCCCCCTCCCTCAGCCTCCAAACTGTGGGGACTCCCTCACTCCCCCTCCACAGCCTCCAAACTGTGAGACTCCCCGCTCCCTCAGTCTCCAAACTGTGGGACTCCCTCACTCCCGCCTCCCTCAGCCTCCAAACTGTGGGACTCCCTCACTCCCCCCCTCCACAGTCTCCAAACTGTGGGGCTCCCTCACTCCCCCACTCCCTCAATCTCCAAACTGTGGGACTCCCTCACTCCCCCCCTCCCTCAGTCTCCAAACTGTGAGACTCCCTCACTCCCCCGTCCCTCAGTCTCCAACTGTGGGACTCCCTCACTCCCCCTCCCTCAGTCTCCAAACTGTGGGACTCCCCTCACTCCCCCTCCCACAGTCTCCAAACTGTGGGACTCCCTCACTCCCCCTCCCTCAGCCTCCAAACTGTGGGACTCCTCACTCCCCTCCCTCAGTCTCCAAACTGTGGGACTCCCTCACTCCCCTCCCACAGTCTCCAAACTGTGGGACTCCCTCACTCCCCCTCCCTCAGTCTCCAAACTGTGGGACTCCCTCAGTCTCCAAACTGTGGGACTCCCTCACTCCCCCCTTCCTCAGCCCTCCAAACTGTGGGACTCCCTCACTCCCCCCTCCCTCAGTCTCCAAAATGTGAGACTCCCTCACTCCGCCCTCCCTCAGTCTCCAAACTGTGGGACTCCCTCACTCCCCCTCCCTCAGTCTCCGAACTGTGGGACTCCCTCACTCCCCCTCCCTCAGCCTCCAAACTGTGAGACTCCCTCACTCCCCCCTCCCGCAGTCTCCAAACTGTGGGACTCCCTCACTCCCACCTCCCTCAGTCTCCAAACTGTGGGACTCCCTCACTCCCCCTCCCTCAGTCTCCAAACTGTGGGACTCTCTCACTCCCCCCTCCCTCAGACTCCAATCTGTGGGATTCCCACACTCCCCCTCCCTCAGTCTCCAAACTGTGAGACTCCCTCGCTCCCCCCTCCCTCAGTCTTCAAACTGTGGGACTCCCTCACTCCCCCCTCCCTCAGTCTCCAAACTGTGGGACTCCCTCACTCCCCCCTCCTCAGTCTCCAAACTGTGAGACTCCCTCACTCCCCCTCCCTCAGTCTCCAAACTGTGAGACTCCCTCACCCCCCCCCTCAATCTCCAAACTGTGAGACTCCCTCACTCCCCCCTCCCTCAGTCTCCAAACTGTGAGACACCCTCTCTCCCCCTCCGTCAGTCTCCAAACTGTGATACTCCCTCACCTCCCCCCCCCCCCTCAGTCTCCAAACTGTGAGACTCCCTCACTCCCCCCCTCCCTCAGTCTCCAAACTGTGGGACTCCCTCACTCCCCCCCTCCCTCAGTCTCCAAACTGTGGGACTCCCTCACTCCCCCCTCCCTCAGTCTCCAAACTGTGGGACTCCCTCACTCCCCCTCCCTCAGTTTCCAAACTGTGAGACTCCCTCGCTCCCCCCTCCCTCAGTCTCCAAAGAGTGGGGACTCCCTCACTCCCCCCTCCCTCAGCCTCCAAACTGTGGGACTCCCTCACTCACCCCTCCCTCAGTCTCCAAACTGTGGGACTCCCTCACTTTCCCCCTCCTCAATCTCCAAACTGTGGGACTCCCTCACTCCCCCCTCCCTCAGTCTCTAAACTGTGAGACTCCGTCATCCCCCCTGCCCACGAGTCTCCAAACTGTGGGACTCCCCTCACTCCCCCTCCATCAGTCTCCAAACTGTGGGACTACCTCACTCCCCCCCTCCCTCAATCTCCAAACTGTGGGACTCCCTCACTCCCCCCCTCCCTCAATCTCCAAACTGTGGGACTCCCTCACTCCCCCCCCCCCCTCAGTCTCCAACTGTGAGACCTCCCTCACTCACCCCTCCCCACAGACTCCAAACTGTGGGACTCCCTCACTCCCCATCCCCTCAGTCTCCAAACTGTGGAACTCCCTCACTCCCCCATCCCTCAGTCTCCAAACTGTGGGACTCCCTCACTCCCCCCCTCCCTCAGTCTCCAAACTGTGGGACTCCCCCCCTCCCTCAGTCTCCAAACTGTGTGACTCCCTCACTCCCCCCTCCCTCAGTCTCCAAACTGTGGGACTCCCTCACTCCCCCACCCTCAGTCTCCAAACTGTGGGACTCCCTCACTCGCGCCTCTTTCAGTCTCCAAACTGTGGGACTCCCTCACTCACCCCCCCTCCCTCAGTCTCCAAACTGTGGGACTCCCTCACTCCCCCCTCCCTCAGTCTCCAAACTGTGGGACTCCCTCACTCCCCCCTCCCTCAGTCTCCAAACTGTGGGACTCCCTCACTCCCCCTCCCTCAGTCTCCAAACTGTGAGACTCGCTCACTCCCCGCTCCCGCAGTCTCCAAACTGTGGGACTCACTCACTCCCCCCTCCCTCAGCCTCCAAACTGGTGGGACTCCCTCACTCCCCCCTCCACAGTCTCCAAACTGTGGGGCTCCCTCACTCCCCCACTCCTCAATCTCCAAACTGTGAGACTCCCTCACTCTCCCCTCCCTCAGACTCCAAACTGTGGGACTCCTCACTCCCCCCTCCCTCAGTCTCCAAACTGTGGGACTCCCTCACTCCCCCATCCCTCAGCCTCCAAATTGTGGGACTCCCTCACTCCCCCCCTCCCTTAATCTCCAAACTGTGGGGCACCCTCACTCCCCCCTCCCTCAGTCTCCAAACTGTGGGATTTCCTCACTCCCCCCTCCCTCAGCGTCCAAACTGTGGGACTCCCTCACTCCCCCTCCCTCAGTCTCCAAACTGTGGGACTACCTCACTCCCCCCTCCCACAGCCTCCAAACTGTGGGACTCCCTCACTCCCCCTCCCTCAGTCTCCAAACTGTAGGACTCCCTCACTCTCCCTCCCTCAGTCCCCAAACTGTGGGACTCCCTCACTCCCCCCCCCTCCCTCAGTCTCCAAACTGTGGGGCTCCCTCACTCCCCCCCTCCTTCAGTCGCCAAACTGTGGGACTCCTCACTCCCCCTCCCTCAGTCCACAAACTGTGGGACTCCCTCACTCCCCCCCTCCCTCAGTCTCCAAACTGGTGGGACTCCCTCACTCCCCCTCCCTCAGTCTCCAAACTGTGGGACTCCCTCACTCCCCCTCCCTCAGTCCCCAAACTGTGGGACTCCCTCACTCCCCCTCCCTTAGTCTCCAAACTGTGGGACTCCCTCACTCCCCCTCCCTCAGTCCCCAAACTGTGGGACTCCCTCGCTCCCCCTCCCTCAGCCTCCAAACTGTGGGACTCCCTCACTCCCCCTCCCTCAGTCTCCAATCTGTGGGACTCCCTCACTCCGCCTCCCTCAGTCTCCAAACTGTGGGAATCCCTCACTCCCCCTCCCTCAGTCCCCAAACTGCGGGACTCCCTCACTCCCCCTCCCTCAGTCTCCAAACTGTGGAATCCTCACTCCCCCTCCCTTAGTCTCCAAACTGTGGGACTCACTCACTCCCCCTCCCTCAGTCCCCAAACTGTGGGACTCCCTCACTCCCCCTCCCTCAGTCCCCAAACAGTGGGACTCCCTCACTCCCCCCTCCCTCAGTCTCCAAACTGTGGGACTCCCTCACTCCCCCCTTCAGTATCCAAACTGTTGGACTCCCTCACTCCCCCCTCCTCAGCCTCCAAACTGTAGGACTCCCTCAGTACCCCCTCCCTCAGTCTCCAAACTGTGGGACTCCCTCACTCCCCCTCCCTCAGTCTCCGAACTGTGGGACTCCCTCACTCCCCCATCCCTCAGCCTCCAAATTGTGGGACTCCCTCACTCCCCCCTCCCTCAATCTCCAAACTGTGGGGCACCCTCACTCCCCCCTCCCTCAGTCTCCAAACTGTGGGATTCCCTCACTCCCCCCCCTCAGCCTCCAAACTGTGGGACTCCCTCACTCCCCCCTCCCTCAGTCTCTAAACTATTGTACTCCCTCACTCCCCCCTCCCTCAGTCTCCAAACTGTGGGACTCCCTCACTCCCCCCTCCCTCAGTCTCCAAACTGTGGGACTCCCTCACTCCCCCCTCCCTCAGTCTCCAAATTGTGGGCCTCCCTCACTCCTCTCCCACTCAGTCTCCAATCTGTGGGACTCCCACACTCCCCCCTCCCTCAGTCTCCAAACTGTGGGACTCCCTCACTCCCCCTCCCTCAGTCTCCAAACTGTGTGACTCCCTCACTCCCCCCTCCCTCAGTCTCCAAACTGTGGGACTCCCTCACTCCCCCCTCCCTCAGTCTCCAAACTGTGGGACTCCCTCACTCCCCCCCTCCCTCAGTCTCCAAACTGTGGGCCTCCCTCACTCCTCTCCCACTCAGTCTCCAAACTGTGGGACTCCCTCTCTCCCCCCTCCCTCAGTCTCCAAACTGTGGGTCTCCCTCACTCCCCCCCTCCCTCAGTCTCCAAAACTGTGGGACTCCCTCAGTCCCCCTCCCTCAGTCTCCAAAGAGTGGGACTCCCTCACTCCCCCCTCCCTCAGTCTTCAAACTGTGGGACTCCCTCACTCCCCCCTCCCTCAGTCTTCAAACTGTGGACTCCCTCACTCCCCCCTCCCTCAGTCTCCAAACTGTGGGACTCCCTCACTCCCCCCCCCTCCCTCTGTCTCCAAACTGTGGGACTCCCTCACTCCCCCCTCCCTCAGTCTCCAAACTGTGGGACTCCTCACTCCCCCCCTCCCTCTGTCTCCAAACTGTGGGACTCCCTCACTCCCCCCTCCCTTTGCCTCCAAACTGTGGGACTCCCTCACTCCCCCTCCCTCAGTCTCCAAACTGTGGGACTCCCTCCTCCCCCTTCCCTCAGTCTCCAAACTGTGGGACTCCCTCACTCCCCCTCCCTCAGTCTCCAAACTTTGGGACTCCCTCACTCCCCCCTACCTCAGTCTCCAAACTGTGGGACTCCCTCACTCCCCCCTCCCTCAGCCTCCAAACTGTGGGGACTCCCTCACTCCCCCTCCCTCAGTCTCCAAATTTTGGGACTCCCTCACTCCCCTCCCTCAGTCTCCAAACTGTGGGACTCCCTCACTCCCCCTCCCTCAGTCTCCAAACTGCGGGACTCCCTCACTCCCCCTCCCTCAGTCTCCAAACTGCGGGACTCCCTCACTCCCCCTCCCTCAGTCTCCAAACTGTGGGACTCCCTCACTCCCCCCTCCCTCAGTCTCCAAACTGCGGGACTCCCTCGCTCGCCCCTCCCTCAGTCTCCAAACTGTGGACTCCCTTACTCTGCCCTCCCTCAGCCTCCAAACTGTGGGACTCCCTCACTTCCCCCTCCCTCAGTCTCCAAACTGTGGGACTCCCTCACTCCCCCTCCCTCAGTCTCCAAACTGTGGGACTCCCTCACTCCCCCCTCCCTCAGTCTCCAAACTGCGGGACTCCCTCGCTCGCCCCCTCCCTCAGTCTCCAAACTGTGGGACTCCCTTACTCCGCCCTCCCTCAGCCTCCAAACTGTGGGACTCCCTCACTTCCCCCTCCCTCAGTCTCCAAACTGTGGGCCTCCCTCACTCCTCTCCCACTCAGTCTCCAAACTGTGGGACTCCCTCACTCCCCCCCCCCCCTCAGTCTCCAAACTGTGTGACTCCCTCACTCCCCCCTCCCTCAGTCTCCAAACTGTGGGACTCCCCCTCCCTCAGTCTCCAAACTGTGGGACTCCCTCACTCCCCCCTCCACAGTCTCCAAACTGTGAGACTCCCTCACTCCCCGCTCCCTCAGTCTCCAAACTGTGGACTCCCTCACTCCCCCCTCCCTCAGCCTCCAAACTGTGGACTCCCTCACTCCCCCCTCCACAGTCTCCAAACTGTGGGGCTCCCTCACTCCCCCACTCCCTCAATCTCCAAACTGTGGGACTCCCTCACTCCCCCCTCCCTCAGTCTCCAAACTGTGAGACTCCCTCACTCCCCCGTCCCTCAGTCTCCAAACTGTGGGACTCCCTCACTCCCCCTCCCTCAGTCTCCAAACTGTGGGACTCCCTCACTCCCCCTCCCACAGTCTCCAAACTGTGGGACTCCCTCACTCCCCCTCCCTCAGCCTCCAAATTGTGGGACTCCCTCACTCCCCCTCCCTCAGTCTCCAAACTGTGGGACTCCCTCACTCCCCCTCCACAGTCTCCAAACTGTGGGACTCCCTCACCTCCCCTCCTCCCCTCAGTCTCCAAACTGTGGGACTCCCTCATTCCCCCTCCTCAGTCTCAAACTGTGGGACTCCCTCAGTCTCCAAACTGTGGGACTCCCTCACTCCCCCTCTCCTCAGCCTCCAAACTGTGGGACTCCCTCACTCCCCCCCTCGCTCAGTCTCCAAAATGTGAGACTCCCTCACTCCGCCCTCCCTCAGTCTCCAAACTGTGGGACTCCCTCACTCCCCCTCCCTCAGTCTCCGACTGTGGGACTCCCTCACTCCCCCCTTCCCTCAGCCTCCAAACTGTGGGACTCTCTCACTCCCCCCTCCCTCAGACTCCAAACTGTGGGATTCCCACACTCCCCCTCCCTCAGTCTCCAAACTGTGAGACTCCCTCGCTCCCCCTCCCTCAGTCTCCAAACTGTGGGACTCTCTCACTCCCCCCTCCCTCAGACTCCAAACTGTGGGATTCCCACACTCCCCCTCCCTCAGTCTCCAAACTGTGAGACTCCCTCGCTCCCCCCTCCCTCAGTCTCCAAACTGTGGGACTCCCTCACTCCCCCCTCCCTCAGTCTCCAAACTGTGGGACTCCCTCGCTCCCCCCCTCCCTCAGTCTCCAAACTGTGGGACTCCCTCACTCCCCCCTCCCTCAGTCTCCAAACTGTGGGACTCCCTCACTCCCCCCTCCCTCAGTCTCCAAACTGTGGGACTCCCTCACTCCCCCCTCCCTCAGTCTCCAAACTGTGAGACTCCCTCACTCCCCCTGCCTCAGTCTCCAAACTGTGAGACTCCCTCCCCCCCCCCCTCAATCTCCAAACTGTGAGACTCCCTCACTCCCCCCTCCCTCAGTCTCCAAACTGTGAGACTCCCTCTCTCCCCCTCCCTCAGTCTCCAAACTGTGAGACTCCCTCACTCCCCCTCCCCCCCCAGTCTCCAAACTGTGAGACTCCCTCACTCCCCCCTCCCTCAGTCTCCAAACTGTGGGACTCCCTCACTCCCCCCTCCCTCAGTCTCCAAACTGTGGGACTCCCTCACTCCCCCCTCCCTCAGTCTCCAAACTGTGGGACTCCCTCACTCCCCCTCCCTCAGTCTCCAAACTGTGAGACTCCCTCGCTCCCCCTCCCTCAGTCTCCAAACTGTGGGACTCCCTCACTCCCCCCTCCCTCAGTCCCCAAACTGTGGGACTCCCTCGCTCCCCCTCCCTCAGCCTCCAAACTGTGGGACTCCCTCACTCCCCCTCCCTCAGTCTCCAATCTGTGGGACTCCCTCACTCCCCCCTCCCTCAGTCTCCAAACTGTGGGAATCCCTCACTCCCCCTCCCTTAGTCTCCAAACTGTGGGACTCCCTCACTCCCCCTCCCTCAGTCCCCAAACTGTGGGACTCCCTCACTCCCCCTCCCTCAGTCCCCAAACAGTGGGACTCCCTCACTCCCCCCTCCCTCAGTCTCCAAACTGTGGGACTCCCTCACTCCCCCCCTCAGTATCCAAACTGTTGGACTCCATCACTCCCCCCTCCCTCAGCCTCCAAACTGTAGGACTCCCTCAGTACCCCCTCCCTCAGTCTCCAAACTGTGGGACTCACTCACTCCCCCCTCCCTCAGTCTCCGAACTGTGGGACTCCCTCACTCCCCCATCCATCAGCCTCCAAATTGTGGGACTCCCTCACTCCCCCCTCCCTCAATCTCCAAACTGTGGGGCACCCTCACTCCCCCCTCCCTCAGTCTCCAAACTGTGGGATTCCCTCACTCCCCCCCCTCAGCCTCCAAACTGTGGGACTCGCTCACTCCCCCCTCCCTCAGTCTCTAAACTATTGTACTCCCTCACTCCCCCCTCCCTCAGTCTCCAAACTGTGGGACTCCCTCACTCCCCCCTCCCTCAGTCTCCAAACTGTGGGACTCCCTCACTCCCCCCTCCCTCAGTCTCCAAACTGTGGGCCTCCCTCACTCCTCTCCCACTCAGTCTCCAAACTGTGGGGCTCCCTCACTCCCCCCCTCCCTCAGTCGCCAAACTGTGGGACTCCCTCACTCCCCCTCCCTCAGGCCACAAACTGTGGGACTCCCTCACTCCCCCCCTCCCTCAGTCTCCAAACTGTGGGACCCTCTCACTTCCCCCTATCTCAGTCCCCAAACTGTGGGACTCCCTCACTCCCCCTCCCTTAGTCTCCAAACTGTGGGACTCCCTCACTCCCCCTCTCTCAGTCCCCAAACTGTGGGACTCCCTCGCTCCCCCTCCCTCAGCCTCCAAACTGTGGGACTCCCTCACTCCCCCTCCCTCAGTCTCCAATCTGTGGGACTCCCTCACTCCCCCCTCCCTCAGTCTCCAAACTGTGGGAATCCCTCACTCCCCCTCCCTTAGTCTCCAAACTGTGGGACTCCCTCACTCCCCCTCCCTCAGTCCCCCAAACAGTGGGACTCCCTCACTCCCCCCTCCCTCAGTCTCCAAACTGTGGGACTCCCTCACTCCCCCCCTCAGTATCCAAACTGTTGGACTCCCTCACTCCCCCCTCCCTCAGTCTCCAAACTGTGGGACTCCCTCACTCCCCCCTCCCTCAGTCTCCGAACTGTGGGACTCCCTCACTCCCCCATCCCTCAGCCTCCAAATTGTGGGACTCCCTCACTCCCCCCTCCCTCAATCTCCAAACTGTGGGGCACCCTCACTCCCCCCTCCCTCAGTCTCCAAACTGTGGGATTCCCTCACTCCCCCCCCTCAGCCTCCAAACTGTGGGACTCCCTCACTCCCCCCTCCCTCAGTCTCTAAACTATAGTACTCCCTCACTCCCCCCTCCCTCAGTCTCCAAACTGTGGGACTCCCTCACTCCCCCCTCCCTCAGTCTCCAAACTGTGGGACTCCCTCACTCCCCCCTCCCTCAGTCTCCAAACTGTGGGCCTCCCTCACTCCTCTCCCACTCAGTCTCCAATCTGTGGGACTCCCACACTCCCCCCTCCCTCAGTCTCCAAACTGTGGGACTCCCTCACTCCCCCTCCCTCAGTCTCCAAACTGTGTGACTCCCTCACTCCCCCCTCCCTCAGTCTCCAAACTGTGGGACTCGCTCACTCCCCCCTCCCTCAGTCTCCAAACTGTGGGACTCCCTCACTCCCCCCTCCCTCAGTCTCCAAACTGTGGGCCTCCCTCACTCCTCTCCCACTCAGTCTCCAAACTGTGGGACTCCCTCTCTCCCCCCTCCCTCAGTCTCCAAACTGTGGGTCTCCCTCACTCCCCCCTCCCTCAGTCTCCAAAACTGTGGGACTCCCTCAGTCCCCCTCCCTCAGTCTCCAAACTGTGGGACTCCCTCACTCCCCCCTCCCTCAGTCTTCAAACTGTGGGACTCCCTCACTCCCCCCTCCCTCAGTCTCCAAACTGTGGGACTCCCTCACTCCCCCCCCCCTCCCTCTGTCTCCAAACTGTGGGACTCCCTCACTCCCCCCTCCCTCAGTCTTCAAACTGTGGGACTCCCTCACTCCCCCCTCCCTCAGTCTCCAAACTGTGGGACTCCCTCACTCCCCCCCTCCCTCTGTCTCCAAACTGTGGGACTCCCTCACTCCCCCCTTCCTCAGTCTCCAAACTGTGGGACTCCCTCACTCCCCCCTCCCTTTGCCTCCAAACTGTGGGACTCCCTCACTCCCCCTCCCTTTGTCTCCAAACTGTGGGACTCCCTCACTCCCCCTTCCCTCAGTCTCCAAACTGTGGGACTCCCTCACTCCCCCTCCCTCAGTCTCCAAACTGTGGGACTCCCTCACTCCCCCTCCCTCAGTCTCCAAACTGTGGGACTCCCTCACTCCCCCCTCCCTCAGCCTCCAAACTGTGGGACTCCCTCACTCCCCCTCCCTCAGTCTCCAAACTTTGGGACTCCCTCACTCCCCTCCCTCAGTCTCCAAACTGTGGGACTCCCTCACTCCCCCACCCTCAGTCTCCAAACTGCGGGACTCCCTCACTCCCCCTCCCTCAGTCTCCAAACTGCGGGACTCCCTCACTCCCCCTCCCTCAGTCTCCAAACTGTGGGACTCCCTCACTCCCCCCTCCCTCAGTCTCCAAACTGCGGGACTCCCTCGCTCGCCCCTCCCTCAGTCTCCAAACTGTGGGACTCCCTTACTCCGCCCTCCCTCAGCCTCCAAACTGTGGGACTCCCTCACTTCCCCCTCCCTCAGTCTCCAAACTGTGGGACTCCCTCACTCCCCCCTCCCTCAGTCTCCAAAAAGTGGGACTCCCTCACTCCCCCCTCCCTCAGTCTCCAAACTGCGGGACTCCCTCGCTCGCCCCTCCCTCAGTCTCCAAACTGTGGGACTCCCTTACTCCGCCCTCCCTCAGTCTCCAAACTGTGGGTCTCCCTCACTCCCCCCTCCCTCAGTCTCCAAAACTGTGGGACTCCCTCAGTCCCCCTCCCTCAGTCTCCAAACTGTGGGACTCCCTCACTCCCCTCTCCCTCAGTCTTCAAACTGTGGGACTCCCTCACTCCCCCCTCCCTCAGTCTCCAAACTGTGGGACTCCCTCACTCCCCCCCCTCCCTCTGTCTCCAAACTGTGGGACTCCCTCACTCCCCCCTCCCTCAGTCTTCAAACTGTGGGACTCCCTCACTCCCCCCCTCCCTCAGTCTCCAAACTGTGGGACTCCCTCACTCCCCCCCCTCCTTCTGTCTCCAAACTGTGGGACTCCCTCACTCCCCCCTCCCTCAGTCTCCAAACTGTGGGACTCCCTCACTCCCCCCCCTCCCTCTGTCTCCAAACTGTGGGACTCCCTCACTCCCCCCTCCCTTTGCCTCCAAACTGTGGGACTCCCTCACTCCCCCTCCCTTAGTCTCCAAACTGTGGGACTCCCTCACTCCCCCTTCCCTCAGTCTCCAAACTGTGGGACTCCCTCACTCCCCCTCCCTCAGTCTCCAAACTGTGGGACTCCCTCACTCCCCCTCCCTCAGTCTCCAAACTGTGGGACTCCCTCACTCCCCCCTCCCTCAGCCTCCAAACTGTGGGACTCCCTCACTCCCCCTCCCTCAGTCTCCAAACTTTGGGACTCCCTCACTCCCCTCCCTCAGTCTCCAAACTGTGGGACTCCCTCACTCCCCCTCCCTCAGTCTCCAAACTGCGGGACTCCCTCACTCCCCCTCCCTCAGTCTCCAAACTGCGGGACTCCCTCACTCCCCCTCCCTCAGTCTCCAAACTGTGGGACTCCCTCACTCCCCCCCTCCCTCAGTCTCCAAACTGCGGGACTCCCTCGCTCGCCCCTCCCTCAGTCTCCAAACTGTGGGACTCCCTTACTCCGCCCTCCCTCAGCCTCCAAACTGTGGGACTCCCTCACTTCACCCTCCCTCAGTCTCCAAACTGTGGGACTCCCTCACTCCCCCCTCCCTCAGTCTCCAAAAAGTGGGACTCCCTCACTCCCCCCTCCCTCAGTCTCCAAACTGCGGGACTCCCTCGCTCGCCCCTCCCTCAGTCTCCAAACTGTGGGACTCCCTTACTCCGCCCTCCCTCAGCCTCCAAACTGTGGGACTCCCTCACTTCCCCCTCCCTCAGTCTCCAAACTGTGGGACTCCCTCACTCCCCCCTCCCTCAGTCTCCAAACTGTGGGACTCCCTCACTCCCCCCTCCCTCAGTCTCCAAACTGCGGGACTCCCTCGCTCCCCCCTCCCTCAGCCTCCAAACTGTGGGACTCCCTCACTCCCCCCTCCCTCAGCCTCCAAACGGTGGGACTCACTCACTCCCCCCTCCCTCAGTCTCCAAACTGCGGGACTCCCTCGCTCGCCCCTCCCTCAGCCTCCAAACTGTGGGACTCCCTCACTCCCCCCTCCCACTGTCTCCAAACTGTGTGACTCCCTCACTCCCCCCTCCCTCAGTCTCCAAACTGAGGGACTCCCTCACTCCCCCCTCCCTCAGTCTCCAAACTGTGGGACTCCCTCAATCCCCCCTCCCTCAGTCTCCAAACTGTGGGCCTCCCTCACTCCTCTCCCACTCAGTCTCCAAAATGTGGGACTCCCTCACTCCCCCACCCCCTCAGTCTCCAAACTGTGTGACTCCCTCACTCCCCCCTCCCTCAGTCTCCAAACTGTGGGACTCCCCCTCCCTAAGTCTCCAAACTGTGGGACTCCCTCACTCCCCCCTCCACAGTCTCCAAACTGTGAGACTCCCTCACTCCCCGCTCCCTCAGTCTCCAAACTGTGGGAATCCCTCACTCCCCCCTCCCTCAGCCTCCAAACTGTGGGACTCCCTCACTCCCCCCTCCACAGTCTCCAAACTGTGGGGCTCCCTCACTCCCCCACTCCCTCAATCTCCAAACTGTGGGACTCCCTCACTCCCCCCCTCCCTCAGTCTCCAAACTGTGAGACTCCCTCACTCCCCCGTCCCTCAGTCTCCAAACTGTGGGACTCCCTCACTCCCCCTCCCTCAGTCTCCAAACTGTGGGACTCCCTCACTCCCCCTCGCACAGTCTCCAAACTGTGGGACTCCCTCACTCCCCCTCCCTCAGCCTCCAAACTGTGGGACTCCCTCACTCCCCCCTCCCTCAGTCTCCAAACTGTGGGACTCCCTCACTCCCCCTCCCACAGTCTCCAAACTGTGGGACTCCCTCACTCCCCCCTCCCTCAGTCTCCAAACTGTGGGACTCCCTCATTCCCCCTCCCTCAGTCTCCAAACTGTGGGACTCCCTCAGTCTCCAAACTGTGGGACTCCCTCACTCCCCCCTTCCTCAGCCTCCAAACTGTGGGACTCCCTCACTCCCCCCTCCCTCAGTCTCCAAAATGTGAGACTCCCTCACTCCGCCCTCCCTCAGTCTCCAAACTGTGGGACTCCCTCACTCCCCCTCCCTCAGTCTCCGAACTGTGGGACTCCCTCACTCCCCCTCCCTCAGCCTCCAAACTGTGGGACTCCCTCACTCCCCCTCCCTCAGCCTAAAAACTGTGAGACTCCTTCACTCCCCCCTCCCGCAGTCTCCAAACTGTGGGACTCTCTCACTCCCACCTCCCTCAGTCTCCAAACTGTGGGACTCCCTCACTCCCCCTCCCTCAGTCTCCAAACTGTGGGACTCTCTCACTCCCCCCTCCCTCAGACTCCAAACTGTGGGATTCCCACACTCCCCCTCCCTCAGTCTCCAAACTGTGAGACTCCCTCGCTCCCCCCTCCCTCAGTCTCCAAACTGTGGGACTCCCTCACTCCCCTCCCTCAGTCTCCAAACTGTGGGACTCTCTCACTCCCACCTCCCTCAGTCTCCAAACTGTGGGACTCCCTCACTCCCCCTCCCTCAGTCTCCAAACTGTGGGAATCTCTCACTCCCCCCTCCCTCAGACTCCAAACTGTGGGATTCCCACACTCCCCCTCCCTCAGTCTCCAAACTGTGAGACTCCCTCGCTCCCCCCTCCCTCAGTCTCCAAACTGTGGGACTCCCTCACTCCCCCCTCCCTCAGTCTCCAAACTGTGGGACTCCCTCACTCCCCCCCTCCCTCAGTCTCCAAACTGTGAGACTCCCTCTCTCCCCCTCCCTCAGTCTCCAAACTGTGAGACTCCCTCACTCCCCTCCCCCCCCAGTCTCCAAACTGTGAGACTCCCTCACTCCACCCTCCCTCAGTCTCCAAACTGTGGGACTCCCTCACTCCCCCCTCCCTCAGTCTCCAAACTGCGGGACTCCCTCACTCCCCCCTCCCTCAGTCTCCAAACTGTGGGACTCCCTCACTCCCCCTCCCTCAGTCTCCAAACTGTGAGACTCCCTCGCTCCCCCTCCCTCAGTCTCCAAACTGTGGGACTCCCTCACTCCCCCCCTCCCTCAGCCTCCAAACTGTGGGACTCCCTCACTCACCCCTCCCTCAGTCTCCAAACTGTGGGACTCCCTCACTTTCTCCCTCCCTCAATCTCCAAACTGTGGGACTCCCTCACTCCCCCCTCCCTCAGTCTCTAAACTGTGAGACTCCCTCACTCCCCCTCCCACAGTCTCCAAACTGTGGGACTCCCTCACTCCCCCCTCCCTCAGTCTCCAAACTGTGGGGCTCCCTCACTCCCCCCCTCCCTCAATCTCCAAACTGTGGGACTCCCTCACTCCCCCCTCCCTCAGTCTCCAAACTGTGGGACTCCCTCACTCCCCCTCCCACAGTCTCCAAACTGTGGGACTCCCTCACTCCCCATCCCTCAGTCTCCAAACTGTGGGACTCCCTCACTCCCCCTCCCTCAGTCTCCAAACTGTGGAACTCCCTCACTCCCCATCCCTCAGTCTCCAAACTGTGGGACTCCCTCACTGCCCCTCCCTCAGTCTCCAAACTGTGGGACTCCCTCACTCCCCCTCCCTCAGTCTCCAAACTGTGGAACTCCCTCACTCCCCATCCCTCAGTCTCCAAACTGTGGGACTCCCTCACTCCCCCGTCCCTCAGTCTCCAAACTGTGGGACTCCCCCCTCCCTCAGTCTCCAAACTGTGTTACTCCCTCACTCCCCCCTCCCTCAGTCTCCAAACTGTGGGACTCCCTCACTCCCCCCACCCTCAGTCTCCAAACTGTGGGACTCCCTCACTCCCGCCTCCCTCAGTCTCCAAACTGTGGGACTCCCTCACTCCCCCCTCCCTCAGTCTCCAAACTGTGGGACTCCCTCACTACCCCCTCCCTCAGTCTCCAAACTGTGGGACTCCCTCACTCCCCCCTCCCTCAGTCTCCAAACTGTGGGACTCCCTCACTCCCCCCTCCACAGTCTCCAAACTGTGAGACTCCCTCACTCCCCGCTCCCGCAGTCTCCAAACTGTGGGACCCCCTCACTCCCCCCCTCCCTCAGCCTCCAAACTGGTGGGACTCCCTCACTCCCCCCTCCACAGTCTCCAAACTGTGGGGCTCCCTCACTCCCCCACTCCCTCAATCTCCAAACTGTGGGACTCTCTCACTCCCCCCTCCCTCAGACTCCAAACTGTGGGACTCCTCACTCCCCCCTCCCTCAGTCTCCAAACTGTGGGACTCCCTCACTCCCCCATCCCTCAGCCTCCAAATTGTGGGACTCCCTCACTCCCCCCTCCCTTAATCTCCAAACTGTGGGGCACCCTCACTCCCCCCTCCTTCAGTCTCCAAACTGTGGGACTCCCTCACTCCCCGCTCCCGCAGTCTCCAAACTGTGGGACCCCCTCACTCCCCCCTCCCTCAGCCTCCAAACTGGTGGGACTCCCTCACTCCCCCCTCCACAGTCTCCAAACTGTGGGGCTCCCTCACTCCCCCACTCCCTCAATCTCCAAACTGTGGGACTCCCTCACTCCCCCCTCCCTCAGTCTCCAAACTGTGGGACTCCCTCACTCCCCCTCCCACAGTCTCCAAACTGTGGGACTCCCTCACTCCCCCCTCCCTCAGTCTCCAAACTGTGGGACTCCCTCATTCCCCCTCCCTCAGTCTCCAAACTGTGGGACTCCCTCAGTCTCCAAACTGTGGGACTCCCTCACTCCCCCCTTCCTCAGCCTCCAAACTGTGGGACTCCCTCACTCCCCCCTCCCTCAGTCTCCAAAATGTGAGACTCCCTCACTCCGCCCTCCCTCAGTCTCCAAACTGTGGGACTCCCTCACTCCCCCTCCCTCAGTCTCCGAACTGTGGGACTCCCTCACTCCCCCTCCCTCAGCCTCCAAACTGTGGGACTCCCTCACTCCCCCTCCCTCAGCCTAAAAACTGTGAGACTCCCTCACTCCCCCCCTCCCGCAGTCTCCAAAGTGTGGGACTCTCTCACTCCCACCTCCCTCAGTCTCCAAACTGTGGGACTCCCTCACTCCCCCTCCCTCAGTCTCCAAACTGTGGGACTCTCTCACTCCCCCCTCCCTCAGACTCCAAACTGTGGGATTCCCACACTCCCCCTCCCTCAGTCTCCAAACTGTGAGACTCCCTCGCTCCCCCCTCTCTCAGTCTCCAAACTGTGGGACTCCCTCACTCCCCTCCCTCAGTCTCCAAACTGTGGGACTCTCTCACTCCCACCTCCCTCAGTCTCCAAACTGTGGGACTCCCTCACTCCCCCTCCCTCAGTCTCCAAACTGTGGGAATCTCTCACTCCCCCCTCCCTCAGACTCCAAACTGTGGGATTCCCACACTCCCCCTCCCTCAGTCTCCAAACTGTGAGACTCCCTCGCTCCCCCCTCCCTCAGTCTCCAAACTGTGGGACTCCCTCACTCCCCCCTCCCTCAGTCTCCAAACTGTGGGACTCCCTCACTCCCCCCTCCCGCAGTCTCCAAACTGTGAGACTCCCTCTCTCCCCCTCCCTCAGTCTCCAAACTGTGAGACTCCCTCACTCCCCTCCCCCCCCAGTCTCCAAACTGTGAGACTCCCTCACTCCACCCTCCCTCAGTCTCCAAACTGTGGGACTCCCTCACTCCCCCCTCCCTCAGTCTCCAAACTGCGGGACTCCCTCACTCCCCCCTCCCTCAGTCTCCAAACTGTGGGACTCCCTCACTCCCCCTCCCTCAGTCTCCAAACTGTGAGACTCCCTCGCTCCCCCTCCCTCAGTCTCCAAACTGTGGGACTCCCTCACTCCCCCCTCCCTCAGCCTCCAAACTGTGGGACTCCCTCACTCACCCCTCCCTCAGTCTCCAAACTGTGGGACTCCCTCACTTTCCCCCTCCCTCAATCTCCAAACTGTGGGACTCCCTCACTCCCCCCTCCCTCAGTCTCTAAACTGTGAGACTACCTCACTCCCCCTCCCACAGTCTCCAAACTGTGGGACTCCCTCACTCCCCCCTCCCTCAGTCTCCAAACTGTGGGACTCCCTCACTCCCCCCCTCCCTCAATCTCCAAACTGTGGGACTCCCTCACTCCCCCCTCCCTCAGTCTCCAAACTGTGGGACTCCCTCACTCCCCCTCCCACAGTCTCCAAACTGTGGGACTCCCTCACTCCCCATCCCTCAGTCTCCAAACTGTGGGACTCCCTCACTGCCCCTCCCTCAGTCTCCAAACTGTGGGACTCCCTCACTCCCCCTCCCTCAGTCTCCAAACTGTGGAACTCCCTCACTCCCCATCCCTCAGTCTCCAAACTGTGGGACTCCCTCACTCCCCCGTCCCTCAGTCTCCAAACTGTGGGACTCCCCCCTCCCTCAGTCTCCAAACTGTGTTACTCCCTCACTCCCCCCCTCCCTCAGTCTCCAAACTGTGGGACTTCCTCACTCCCGCCTCCCTCAGTCTCCAAACTGTGGGACTCCCTCACTCCCCCCTCCCTCAGTCTCCAAACTGTGGGACTCCCTCACTCCCCCATCCCTCAGTCTCCAAACTGTGGGACTCCCTCACTCCCCCCTCCCTCAGTCTCCAAACTGTGGGACTCCCTCACTCCCCCCTCCACAGTCTCCAAACTGTGAGACTCCCTCACTCCCCGCTCCCGCAGTCTCCAAACTGTGGGACCCCCTCACTCCCCCCTCCCTCAGCCTCCAAACTGGTGGGACTCCCTCACTCCCCCCTCCACAGTCTCCAAACTGTGGGGCTCCCTCACTCCCCCACTCCCTCAATCTCCAAACTGTGGGACTCCCTCACTCCCCCCTCCCTCAGACTCCAAACTGTGGGACTCCTCACTCCCCCCTCCCTCAGTCTCCAAACTGTGGGACTCCCTCACTCCCCCATCCCTCAGCCTCCAAATTGTGGGACTCCCTCACTCCCCCCTCCCTTAATCTCCAAACTGTGGGGCACCCTCACTCCCCCCTCCTTCAGTCTCCAAACTGTGGGATTCCCTCACTCCCCCCTCCCTCAGCCTCCAAACTGTGGGACTCCCTCACTCCCCCTCCCTCAGTCTCCAAACTGTGGGACTACCTCACTCCCCCCTCCCACAGCCTCCAAACTGTGGGACTCCCTCACTCCCCCTCCCTCAGTCTCCAAACTGTGGGACTCCCTCACTCCCCCCTCCCTCAGTCCCCAAACTGTGGGACTACATCACGCCCCCCTCCCTCAGTCTCCAAACTGTGGGACTCCCTCACTCCCCCCCTCCCTCAGTCTCCAAACTGTGGGACTCCCTCACTCCCCCTCACTCAGTATCCAAACTGTTGGACTCCCTCATTCCCCCCTCCCTCAGTCTCCAAACTGTGGGACCCCCTCACTCCCCCTCCCTCAGTCTCCAAACTGTGGGACTCCCTCACTCCCCCTCCCTCAGTCTCCAAACTGTGGGACTCCCTCACTCCCCCCTCCCTCAGTCTCCAAACTGTGGGACTCCCTCACTCCCCCTCCCTCAGTCTCCAAACTGTGGGACTACCTCACTCCCCCTCCCTCAGTCACCAAACTGTGGGGCACCCTCACTCCCCCCTCCCTCAGTCTCCAAACTTTGGGACTCCCTCACTCCCCTCCCTCAGTCTCCAAACTGTGGGACTCCCTCACTATCCCCTCCCTCAGTCACCAAACTGTGGGACTCCCTCACTCCCCCCTCCCTCAGTCTCCAAACTGTGGGACTCCCTCACTCTCCCATCCATCAGCCTCCAAATTGTGGGACTCCCTCACTCCCCCCACCCTCAATCTCCAAACTGTGGGACTCCCTCACTCCCCCCTCCCTCAGTCTCCAAACTGTGGGACTCCCTCACTCCCCCTCCCTCAGTCTCCAAACTGTGGGACTACCTCAATCCCCCCTCCCACAGCCTCCAAACTGTGGGACTCCCTCACTCTCCCTCCCTCAGTCCCCAAACTGTGGGACTCCCTCACTCCCCCCCCCTCCCTCAGTCTCCAAACTGTGGGGCTCCCTCACTCCCCCCCTCCCTCAGTCGCCAAACTGTGGGACTCCCTCACTCCCCCTCCCTCAGTCCACAAACTGTGGGACTCCCTCACTCCCCCCTCCCTCTGTCTCCAAACTGTGGGACCCTCTCACTCCCCCCTATCTCAGTCCCCAAACTGTGGGGCTCCCTCACTCCCCCTCCCTTAGTCTCCAAACTGTGGGACTCCCTCACTCCCCCTCCCTCAGTCCCCAAACTGTGGGACTCCCTCGCTCCCCCTCCCTCAGCCTCCAAACTGTGGGACTCCCTCACTCCCCCTCCCTCAGTCTCCAATCTGTGGGACTCTCTCACTCCCCCCCTCCCTCAGTCTCCAAACTGTGGGAATCCCTCACTCCCCGTCCCTTAGTCTCCAAACTGTGGGACTCCCTCACTCCCCCTCCCTCAGTCCCCAAACTGTGGGACTCCCTCCCTCCCCCTCCCTCAGTCCCCAAACAGTGCGACTCCCTCACTCCCCCCTCCCTCAGTCTCCAAACTGTGGGACTCCCTCACTCCCCCCCTCAGTATCCAAACAGTTGGACTCCCTCACTCCCCCCTCCCTCAGCCTCCAAACTGTAGGACTCCCTCAGTACCCCCTCCCTCAGTCTCCAAACTGTGGGACTCCCTCACTCCCCCCTCCCTCAGTCTCCGAACTGTGGGCCACCCTCACTCCCCCCTCCCTCAGTCTCCAAACTGTAGGATTCCCTCACTCCCCCCCCCCCTCAGCCTCCAAACTGTGGGACTCCCTCACTCCCCCCTCCCTCAGTCTCTAAACTATTGGACTCCCTCACTCCCCCCTCCCTCAGTCTCCAAACTGTGGGACTCCCTCACTCCCCCCTCCCTCAGTCTCCAAACTGTGGGACTCCCTCACTCCCCCCTTCCTCAGTCTCCAAACTGTGGGCCTCCCTCACTCCTCTCCCACTCAGTCTCCAAACGGTGGGACTCCCTCACTCCCCCCTCCCTCAGTCTCCAAACTGTGGGACTCCCTCACTCCCCCTCCCTCAGTCTCCAAACTGTGGGACTCCCTCACTCCCCCCTCCCTCAGTCTCCACACTGTGGGACTCCCTCACTCCCCCCTCCCTCAGTCTCCAAACTGTGGGACTCCCTCACTCCCCCCTCCCTCAGTCTCCAAACTGTGGGCCTCCCTCTCTCCCCCCTCCCTCAGTCTCCAAACTGTGGGTCTCCCTCACTCCCCCCTCCCTCAGTCTCCAAAACTGTGGGACTCCCTCAGTCCCCCTCCCTCAGTCTCCAATCTGTGGGACTCCCTCACTCCCCCCTCCCGCAGTCTCCAAACTGTGGGACTCCCTCACTCCCCCCTCCCTCAGTCTCCAAACTGTGGGACTCCCTCACACCACCCTCCCTCAGTCTCCAAACTGTGGGACTCCCTCACTCCCCCCTCCCTCAGTCTCCAAACTGTGGGACTCCCTTACTCCCCCCCCCCCCTCCCTCTGTCTCCAAACTGTGGGACTCCCTCACTCCCCCCTCCCTCAATCTCCAAACTGTGGGACTCCCTCACTCCCCCCTCCCTCAGCCTCCAAACTGTGGGACTCCCTCACATCCCCTCCCTCAGTCTCCAAACTGTGGGACTCCCTCACTCCCCCCTCCCTCAATCTCCAAACTGTGGGACTCCCTCACTCCCCCCTCCCTCAGCCTCCAAACTGTGGGACTCCCTCACATCCCCTCCCTCAGTCTCCAAACTGTGAGACTCCCTCACTCCCCCCCTCCCTCAGTCTCCAAACTGTGGGACTCCCTCACTCCCCCCTCCCTCAGCCTCCAAACTGTGGGACTCCCTCACTCCCCCTCCCTCAGTCTCCAAACTGTGGGACTCCCTCACTCCCCCTTCCCTCAGTCTCCAAACTGTGAGACTCCCTCACTCCCCCCCTCCCTCAGTCTCCAAACTGTGGGACTCCCTCACTCCCCCTCCCTCAGTCTCCAAACTGTGGGACTCCCTCACTCCCCCCTCCCTCAGCCTCCAAACTGTGGGACTCCCTCACTCCCCCTCCCTCAGTCTCCAAACTGTGGGACTACCTCACTCCCCCTCCCTCAGTCACCAAACTGTGGGGCACCCTCACTCCCCCCTCCCTCAGTCTCCAAACTTTGGGACTCCCTCACTCCCCTCCCTCAGTCTCCAAACTGTGGGACTCCCTCACTCCCCCTCCCTCAGTCTCCAAACTGCAGGACTCCCTCACTCCCCCTCCCTCAGTCTCCAAACTGTGGGACTCCCGCACTCCCCCCTCCCTCAGTCTCCAAACTGCGGGACTCCCTCGCTCGCCCCTCCCTCAGTCTCCAAACTGTGGGACTCCCTTACTCCGCCCTCCCTCAGCCTCCAAACTGTGGGACTCCCTCACTTCCCCCTCCCTCAGTCTCCAAACTGTGGGACTCCCTCACTCCCCCCTCCCTCAGTCTCCAAACTGTGGGACTCCCTCACTCCCCCCTCCCTCAGTCTCCAAACTGCGGGACTCCCTCGCTCCCCCCTCCCTCAGCCTCCAAACTGTGGGACTCCCTCACTCCCCCCTCCCTCAGCCTCCAAACGGTGGGACTCACTCACTCCCCCCTCCGTCAATCTCCAAACTGTGGGGCACCCTCACTCCCCCCTCCCTCAGTCTCCAAACTGTGGGATTCCCTCGCTCCCCCCTCCCTCAACCTCCAAACTGTGGGACTCCCTCACTCCCCCCTCCCACTGTCTCCAAACTGTGTGACTCCCTCACTCCCCCCTCCCTCAGTCTCCAAACTGTGGGACTCCCTCACTCTCCCCTCCCTCAGTCTCCAAACTGTGGGACTCCCTCACTCCCCCCTCCCTCAGTCTCCAAACTGTGGGTCTCCCTCACTCCCCCCTCCCTCAGTCTCCAAACTGTGGGACTCCCTCACTCCCCCCCCCCCCCCTCAGTCTCCAAACTGTGTGACTCCCTCACTCCCCCCTCCCTCAGTCTCCAAACTGTGGGACTCCCCCCTCCCTCAGTCTCCAAACTGTGGGACTCCCTCACTCCCCCCTCCCTCAGTCTCCAAACTGTGGGACTCCCTCACTCCCCCCTCCCTCAATCTCCAAACTGTGGGACTCCCTCACACCCCCCCCCCTCAGTCTCCAAACTGTGGGACTCCCTCACTCCCCCCCCTCCCTCAGTCTCCAAACTGTGGGACTCCCTCACTCCCCCCTCCCTTAGTCTCCGAACTGTGGGACTCCCTCACTCCCCCTCCCTCAGTCTCCAAAACTGTGGGACTCCCTCACTCCCCCCTCCCTCAGTCTCCAAACTGTGGGTCTCCCTCACTCCCCCCTCCCTCAGTCTCCAAAACTGTGGGACTCTCTCAGTCCCCCTCCCTCAGTCTCCAATCTGTGGGACTCCCTCACTCCCCCCTCCCTCAGTCTCCAAACTGTGGGACTCCCTCACTCCCCCCCCCCTCCCTCTGTCTCCAAACTGTGGGACTCCCTCACTCCCCCCTCCCTCAATCTCCAAACTGTGGGACTCCCTCACTCCCCCCTCCCTCAGCCTCCAAACTGTGGGACTCCCTCACTCCCCCTCCCTCAGTCTCCAAACTGTGGGACTCCCTCACTCCCCCTTCCCTCAGTCTCCAAACTGTGAGACTCCCTCACTCCCCCCCTCCCTCAGTCTCCAAACTGTGGGACTCCCTCACTCCCCCCTCCCTCAGCCTCCAAACTGTGGGACTCCCTCACTCCCCCTCCCTCAGTCTCCAAACTGTGGGACTCCCTCACTCCCCCTTCCCTCAGTCTCCAAACTGTGAGACTCCCTCACTCCCCCCTCCCTCAGTCTCCAAACTGTGGGACTCCCTCACTCCCCCTCCCTCAGTCTCCAAACTGTGGGACTCCCTCACTCCCCCCTCCCTCCGCCTCCAAACTGTGGGACTCCCTCACTCCCCCTCCCTCAGTCTCCAAACTGTGGGACTACCTCACTCCCCCTCCCTCAGTCACCAAACTGTGGGGCACCCTCACTCCCCCCTCCCTCAGTCTCCAAACTTTGGGACTCCCTCACTCCCCTCCCTCAGTCTCCAAACTGTGGGACTCCCTCACTCCCCCTCCCTCAGTCTCCAAACTGCGGGACTCCCTCACTCCCCCTCCCTCAGTCTCCAAACTGCGGGACTCCCTCACTCCCCCTCCCTCAGTCTCCAAACTGTGGGACTCCCTCACTCCCCCCTCCCTCAGTCTCCAAACTGCGGGACTCCCTCGCTCGCCCCTCCCTCAGTCTCCAAACTTTGGGACTCCCTTACTCCGCCCTCCCTCAGCCTCCAAACTGTGGGACTCCCTCACTTCCCCCTCCCTCAGTCTCCAAACTGTGGGACTCCCTCACTCCCCCCTCCCTCTGTCTCCAAACTGTGGGACTCCCTCACTCCCCCCTCCCTCAGTCTCCAAACTGCGGGACTCCCTCGCTCCCCCCTCCCTCAGCCTCCAAACTGTGGGACTCACTCACTCCCCCCTCCGTCAATCTCCAAACTGTGGGACTCCCTCACTCCCCCTCCCTCAGTCTCCAAACTGTGGGACTCTCTCACTCCCCCCCTCCCTCAGACTCCAAACTGTGGGATTCCCACACTCCCCCTCCCTCAGTCTCCAAACTGTGAGACTCCCTCGCTCCCCCCTCCCTCAGTCTCCAAACTGTGGGACTCCCTCACTCCCCCCTCCCTCAGTCTCCAAACTGTGGGACTCCCTCACTCCCCCCTCCCTCAGTCTCCAAACTGTGAGACTCCCTCTCTCCCCCTCCCTCAGTCTCCAAACTGTGAGACTCCCTCACTCCCCTCCCCCCCCAGTCTCCAAACTGTGAGACTCCCTCACTCCACCCTCCCTCAGTCTCCAAACTGTGGGAC
Source organism: Scyliorhinus torazame (assembly GCF_047496885.1). Classification (NCBI taxonomy): domain Eukaryota; kingdom Metazoa; phylum Chordata; class Chondrichthyes; order Carcharhiniformes; family Scyliorhinidae; genus Scyliorhinus; species Scyliorhinus torazame. The sequence goes on along the minus strand of NC_092725.1, from coordinate 11,177,826 downwards.
TCCCTCACTCCCCCCTCCCTCAGTCTCCAAACTGTGGGACTCCCTCACTCCCCCCTTCCTCAGTCTCCAAACTGTGGGACTCCCTCACTCCCCCTCCCTCAGTCTCCAAACTGTGAGACTCCCTCGCTCCCCCTCCCTCAGTCTCCAAACTGTGGGACTCCCTCACTCCCCCCTCCCTCCGCCTCCAAACTGTGGGACTCCCTCACTCACCCCTCCCTCAGTCTCCAAACTGTGGGACTCCCTCACTTTCCCCCTCCCTCAATCTCCAAACTGTGGGACTCCCTCACTCCCCCCTCCCTCAGTCTCTAAACTGTGAGACTCCCTCTCTCCCCCTCCCACAGTCTCCAAACTGTGGGACTCCCTCACTCCCCCCTCCCTCAGTCTCCAAACTGTGGGACTCCCTCACTCCCCCCCTCCCTCAATCTCCAAACTGTGGGACTCCCTCACTCCCCCCTCCCTCAGTCTCCAAACTGTGGGACTCCCTCACTCCCCCTCCCACAGTCTCCAAACTGTGGGACTCCCTCACTCCCCATCCCTCAGTCTCCAAACTGTGGGACTCCCTCACTCCCCCTCCCTCAGTCTCCAAACTGTGGAACTCCCTCACTCCCCATCCCTCAGTCTCCAAACTGTGGGACTCCCTCACTCCCCCTCCCTCAGTCTCCAAACTGTGGAACTCCCTCACTCCCCATCCCTCAGTCTCCAAACTGTGGGACTCCCTCACTCCCCCGTCCCTCAGTCTCCAAACTGTGGGACTCCCCCCTCCCTCAGTCTCCAAACTGTGTTACTCCCTCACTCCCCCCTCCCTCAGTCTCCAAACTGTGGGACTCCCTCACTCCCCCCACCCTCAGTCTCCAAACTGTGGGACTCCCTCACTCCCGCCTCCCTCAGTCCCCAAACTGTGGGACTCCCTCACTCCCCCTCCCTCAGTCTCCAAACTGTGGGACTCCCTCACTCCCCCCTCCCTCAGTCTCCAAACTGTGGGACTCCCTCACTCCCCCCTCCCTCAGTCTCCAAACTGTGGGACTCCCTCACTCCCCCCTCCACAGTCTCCAAACTGTGAGACTCCCTCACTCCCCGCTCCCGCAGTCTCCAAACTGTGGGACCCCCTCACTCCCCCCTCCCTCAGCCTCCAAACTGGTGGGACTCCCTCACTCCCCCCTCCACAGTCTCCAAACTGTGGGGCTCATTCACTCCCCCACTCCCTCAATCTCCAAATTGTGGGACTCCCTCACTCCCCCCTCCCTTAATCTCCAAACTGTGGGGCACCCTCACTCCCCCCTCCTTCAGTCTCCAAACTGTGGGATTCCCTCACTCCCCCCTCCCTCAGCCTCCAAACTGTGGGACTCCCTCACTCCCCCTCCCTCAGTCTCCAAACTGTGGGACTACCTCACTCCCCCCTCCCACAGCCTCCAAACTGTGGGACTCCCTCACTCCCCCTCCCTCAGTCTCCAAACTGTGGGACTCCCTCACTCCCCCCTCCCTCAGTCCCCAAACTGTGGGACTACATCACGCCCCCCTCCCTCAGTCTCCAAACTGTGGGACTCCCTCACTCCCCCCTCCCTCAGTCTCCAAATTGTGGGACTCCCTCACTCCCCCCTCCCTCAGTCTCCAAACTGTTGGACTTCCTCACTCCCCCTCCCTCAGTCTCCAAACTGTGGGACTCCCTCACTCCCCCTCCCTCAGTCTCCAAACTGTGGGACTCCCTCCCTCCACCCCTCCCTCAGCCTCCAAACTGTGGGACTCCCTCACTCCCCCTCCCTCAGTCTCCAAACTGTGGGACTACCTCACTCCCCCTCCCTCAGTCACCAAACTGTGGGGCACCCTCACTCCCCCCTCCCTCAGTCTCCAAACTTTGGGACTCCCTCACTCCCCTCCCTCAGTCTCCAAACTGTGGGACTCCCTCACTACCCCCCTCCCTCAGTCACCAAACTGTGGGACTCCCTCACTCCCCCCTCCATCAGTCTCCAAACTGTGGGACTCCCTCACTCTCCCATCCATCAGCCTCCAAATTGTGGGACTCCCTCACTCCCCCCACCCTCAATCTCCAAACTGTGGGACTCCCTCACTCCCCCCTCCCTCAGTCTCCAAACTGTGGGACTCCCTCACTCCCCCTCCCTCAGTCTCCAAACTGTGGGACTACCTCACTCCCCCTCCCACAGCCTCCAAACTGTGGGACTCCCTCACTCTCCCTCCCTCAGTCCCCAAACTGTGGGACTCCCTCACTCCCCCCCCCTCCCTCAGTCTCCAAACTGTGGGGCTCCCTCACTCCCCCCTCCCTCAGTCGCCAAACTGTGGGACTCCCTCACTCCCCCTCCCTCAGTCCACAAACTGTGGGACTCCCTCACTCCCCCCTCCCTCAGTCTCCAAACTGTGGGACTCCCTCACTCCCCCCTCCCTCAGTCTCCAAACTGTGGGACTCCCTCACTCCCCCTCCCTTAGTCTCCAAACTGTGGGACTCCCTCACTCCCCCTCCCTCAGTCCCCAAACTGTGGGACTCCCTCGCTCCCCCTCCCTCAGCCTCCAAACTGTGGGACTCCCTCACTCCCCCTCCCTCAGTCTCCAATCTGTGGGACTCCCTCACTCCCCCCTCCCTCAGTCTCCAAACTGTGGGAATCCCTCACTCCCCGTCCCTTAGTCTCCAAACTGTGGGACTCCCTCACTCCCCCTCCCTCAGTCCCCAAACTGTGGGACTCCCTCACTCCCCCTCCCTCAGTCCCCAAACAGTGGGACTCCCTCACTCCCCCCTCCCTCAGTCTCCAAACTGTGGGACTCCCTCACTCCCCCCCTCAGTATCCAAACAGTTGGACTCCCTCACTCCCCCCTCCCTCAGCCTCCAAACTGTAGGACTCCCTCAGTACCCCCTCCCTCAGTCTCCAAACTGTGGGACTCCCTCACTCCCCCCTCCCTCAGTCTCCGAACTGTGGGACTCCCTCACTCCCCCATCCCTCAGCCTCCAAATTGTGGGACTCCCTCACTCCCCCCTCCCTCAATCTCCAAACTGTGGGGCACCCTCACTCCCCCCTCCCTCAGTCTCCAAACTGTAGGATTTCCTCACTCCCCCCCCCCCCTCAGCCTCCAAACTGTGGGACTCCCTCACTCCCCCCTCCCTCAGTCTCTAAACTATTGTACTCCCTCACTCCCCCCTCCCTCAGTCTCCAAACTGTGGGACTCCCTCACTCCCCCACCCTCAGTCTCCAAACTGTGTGACTCCCTCACTCCCCCCTCCCTCAGTCTCCAAACTGTGGGACTCCCTCACTCCCCCCTCCCTCAGTCTCCAAACTGTGGGACTCCCTCACTCCCCCCTCCCTCAGTCTCCAAACTGTGGGCCTCCCTCACTCCTCTCCCACTCAGTCTCCAAACTGTGGGACTCCCTCTCTCCCCCCTCCCTCAGTCTCCAAACTGTGGGTCTCCCTCACTCCCCCCTCCCTCAGTCTCCAAAACTGTGGGACTCCCTCAGTCCCCCTCCCTCAGTCTCCAATCTGTGGGACTCCCTCACTCCCCCCTCCCTCAGTCTCCAAACTGTGGGACTCCCTCACTTCCCCCCCCCCTCCCTCTGTCTCCAAACTGTGGGACTCCCTCACTCCCCCCTCCCTCAGTCTCCAAACTGTGGGACTCCCTCACTCCCCCCCCCTCCCTCTGTCTCCAAACTGTGGGACTCCCTCACTCCCCCCTCCCTCAATCTCCAAACTGTGGGACTCCCTCACTCCCCCCTCCCTCAGCCTCCAAACTGTGGGACTCCCTCACTCCCCCTCCCTCAGTCTCCAAACTGTGGGACTCCCTCACTCCCCCTTCCCTCAGTCTCCAAACTGTGAGACTCCCTCACTCCCCCCCTCCCTCAGTCTCCAAACTGTGGGACTCCCTCACTCCCCCCTCCCTCAGCCTCCAAACTGTGGGACTCCCTCACTCCCCCTCCCTCAGTCTCCAAACTGTGGGACTCCCTCACTCCCCCTTCCCTCAGTCTCCAAACTGTGAGACTCCCTCACTCCCCCCTCCCTCAGTCTCCAAACTGTGGGACTCCCTCACTCCCCCTCCCTCAGTCTCCAAACTGTGGGACTCCCTCACTCCCCCCTCCCTCAGTCTCCAAACTGTGGGACTCCCTCACTACCCCCTCCCTCAGTCACCAAACTGTGGGACTCCCTCACTCCCCCCTCCCTCAGTCTCCAAACTGTGGGACTCCCTCACTCTCCCATCCATCAGCCTCCAAATTGTGGGACTCCCTCACTCCCCCCACCCTCAATCTCCAAACTGTGGGACTCCCTCACTCCCCCCTCCCTCAGTCTCCAAACTGTGGGACTCCCTCACTCCCCCTCCCTCAGTCTCCAAACTGTGGGACTACCTCACTCCCCCTCCCACAGCCTCCAAACTGTGGGACTCCCTCACTCTCCCTCCCTCAGTCCCCAAACTGTGGGACTCCCTCACTCCCCCCCCTCCCTCAGTCTCCAAACTGTGGGGCTCCCTCACTCCCCCCTCCCTCAGTCGCCAAACTGTGGGACTCCCTCACTCCCCCTCCCTCAGTCCACAAACTGTGGGACTCCCTCACTCCCCCCTCCCTCAGTCTCCAAACTGTGGGACTCCCTCACTCCCCCCTCCCTCAGTCTCCAAACTGTGGGACTCCCTCACTCCCCCTCCCTTAGTCTCCAAACTGTGGGACTCCCTCACTCCCCCTCCCTCAGTCCCCAAACTGTGGGACTCCCTCGCTCCCCCTCCCTCAGCCTCCAAACTGTGGGACTCCCTCACTCCCCCTCCCTCAGTCTCCAATCTGTGGGACTCCCTCACTCCCCCCTCCCTCAGTCTCCAAACTGTGGGAATCCCTCACTCCCCGTCCCTTAGTCTCCAAACTGTGGGACTCCCTCACTCCCCCTCCCTCAGTCCCCAAACTGTGGGACTCCCTCACTCCCCCTCCCTCAGTCCCCAAACAGTGGGACTCCCTCACTCCCCCTCCCTCAGTCTCCAAACTGTGGGACTCCCTCACTCCCCCCTCCCTCAGTCTCCAAACTGTGGGACTCCCTCACTCCCCCCCTCAGTATCCAAACAGTTGGACTCCCTCACTCCCCCCTCCCTCAGCCTCCAAACTGTAGGACTCCCTCAGTACCCCCTCCCTCAGTCTCCAAACTGTGGGACTCCCTCACTCCCCCCTCCCTCAGTCTCCGAACTGTGGGACTCCCTCACTCCCCCATCCCTCAGCCTCCAAATTGTGGGACTCCCTCACTCCCCCCTCCCTCAATCTCCAAACTGTGGGGCACCCTCACTCCCCCCTCCCTCAGTCTCCAAACTGTAGGATTTCCTCACTCCCCCCCCCCTCAGCCTCCAAACTGTGGGACTCCCTCACTCCCCCCTCCCTCAGTCTCCAAACTGTGGGACTCCCTCACTCCCCCACCCTCAGTCTCCAAACTGTGTGACTCCCTCACTCCCCCCTCCCTCAGTCTCCAAACTGTGGGACTCCCTCACTCCCCCCTCCCTCAGTCTCCAAACTGTGGGACTCCCTCACTCCCCCCTCCCTCAGTCTCCAAAACTGTGGGACTCTCTCAGTCCCCCTCCCTCAGTCTCCAATCTGTGGGACCCTCTCACTCCCCCCTCCCTCAGTCTCCAAACTGTGGGACTCCCTCACTCCCCCCCCCCCTCCCTCTGTCTCCAAACTGTGGGACTCCCTCACTCCCCCCTCCCTCAATCTCCAAACTGTGGGACTCCCTCACTCCCCCCTCCCTCAGCCTCCAAACTGTGGGACTCCCTCACTCCCCCTCCCTCAGTCTCCAAACTGTGGGACTCCCTCACTCCCCCTTCCCTCAGTCTCCAAACTGTGAGACTCCCTCACTCCCCCCCTCCCTCAGTCTCCAAACTGTGGGACTCCCTCACTCCCCCCTCCCTCAGCCTCCAAACTGTGGGACTCCCTCACTCCCCCTCCCTCAGTCTCCAAACTGTGGGACTCCCTCACTCCCCCTTCCCTCAGTCTCCAAACTGTGAGACTCCCTCACTCCCCCCTCCCTCAGTCTCCAAACTGTGGGACTCCCTCACTCCCCCTCCCTCAGTCTCCAAACTGTGGGACTCCCTCACTCCCCCCTCCCTCCGCCTCCAAACTGTGGGACTCCCTCACTCCCCCTCCCTCAGTCTCCAAACTGTGGGACTACCTCACTCCGCCTCCCTCAGTCACCAAACTGTGGGGCACCCTCACTCCCCCCTCCCTCAGTCTCCAAACTTTGGGACTCCCTCACTCCCCTCCCTCAGTCTCCAAACTGTGGGACTCCCTCACTCCCCCTCCCTCAGTCTCCAAACTGCGGGACTCCCTCACTCCCCCTCCCTCAGTCTCCAAACTGCGGGACTCCCTCACTCCCCCTCCCTCAGTCTCCAAACTGTGGGACTCCCTCACTCCCCCCTCCCTCAGTCTCCAAACTGCGGGACTCCCTCGCTCGCCCCTCCCTCAGTCTCCAAACTTTGGGACTCCCTTACTCCGCCCTCCCTCAGCCTCCAAACTGTGGGACTCCCTCACTTCCCCCTCCCTCAGTCTCCAAACTGTGGGACTCCCTCACTCCCCCCTCCCTCTGTCTCCAAACTGTGGGACTCCCTCACTCCCCCCTCCCTCAGTCTCCAAACTGCGGGACTCCCTCGCTCCCCCCTCCCTCAGCCTCCAAACTGTGGGACTCACTCACTCCCCCCTCCGTCAATCTCCAAACTGTGGGACTCCCTCACTCCCCCTCCCTCAGTCTCCAAACTGTGGGACTCTCTCACTCCCCCCTCCCTCAGACTCCAAACTGTGGGATTCCCACACTCCCCCTCCCTCAGTCTCCAAACTGTGAGACTCCCTCGCTCCCCCCTCCCTCAGTCTCCAAACTGTGGGACTCCCTCACTCCCCCCTCCCTCAGTCTCCAAACTGTGGGACTCCCTCACTCCCCCCTCCCTCAGTCTCCAAACTGTGAGACTCCCTCTCTCCCCCTCCCTCAGTCTCCAAACTGTGAGACTCCCTCACTCCCCTCCCCCCCCAGTCTCCAAACTGTGAGACTCCCTCACTCCACCCTCCCTCAGTCTCCAAACTGTGGGACTCCCTCACTCCCCCCTCCCTCAGTCTCCAAACTGTGGGACTCCCTCACTCCCCCCTTCCTCAGTCTCCAAACTGTGGGACTCCCTCACTCCCCCTCCCTCAGTCTCCAAACTGTGAGACTCCCTCGCTCCCCCTCCCTCAGTCTCCAAACTGTGGGACTCCCTCACTCCCCCCTCCCTCAGCCTCCAAACTGTGGGACTCCCTCACTCACCCCTCCCTCAGTCTCCAAACTGTGGGACTCCCTCACTTTCCCCCTCCCTCAATCTCCAAACTGTGGGACTCCCTCACTCCCCCCTCCCTCAGTCTCTAAACTGTGAGACTCCCTCACTCCCCCTCCCACAGTCTCCAAACTGTGGGACTCCCTCACTCCCCCCTCCCTCAGTCTCCAAACTGTGGGACTCCCTCACTCCCCCCCTCCCTCAATCTCCAAACTGTGGGACTCCCTCACTCCCCCCTCCCTCAGTCTCCAAACTGTGGGACTCCCTCACTCCCCCTCCCACAGTCTCCAAACTGTGGGACTCCCTCACTCCCCATCCCTCAGTCTCCAAACTGTGGGACTCCCTCACTCCCCCTCCCTCAGTCTCCAAACTGTGGAACTCCCTCACTCCCCATCCCTCAGTCTCCAAACTGTGGGACTCCCTCACTCCCCCTCCCTCAGTCTCCAAACTGTGGAACTCCCTCACTCCCCATCCCTCAGTCTCCAAACTGTGGGACTCCCTCACTCCCCCGTCCCTCAGTCTCCAAACTGTGGGACTCCCCCCTCCCTCAGTCTCCAAACTGTGTTACTCCCTCACTCCCCCCTCCCTCAGTCTCCAAACTGTGGGACTCCCTCACTCCCCCCACCCTCAGTCTCCAAACTGTGGGACTCCCTAACTCCCGCCTCCCTCAGTCCCCAAACTGTGGGACTCCCTCACTCCCCCTCCCTCAGTCTCCAAACTGTGGGACTCCCTCACTCCCCCCTCCCTCAGTCTCCAAACTGTGGGACTCCCTCACTCCCCCCCTCCCTCAGTCTCCAAACTGTGGGACTCCCTCACTCCCCCCTCCACAGTCTCCAAACTGTGAGACTCCCTCACTCCCCGCTCCCGCAGTCTCCAAACTGTGGGACCCCCTCACTCCCCCCTCCCTCAGCCTCCAAACTGGTGGGACTCCCTCACTCCCCCCTCCACAGTCTCCAAACTGTGGGGCTCCCTCACTCCCCCACTCCCTCAATCTCCAAACTGTGGGACTCCCTCACTCCCCCCTCCCTCAGACTCCAAACTGTGGGACTCCTCACTCCCCCCTCCCTCAGTCTCCAAACTGTGGGACTCCCTCACTCCCCCATCCCTCAGCCTCCAAATTGTGGGACTCCCTCACTCCCCCCTCCCTTAATCTCCAAACTGTGGGGCACCCTCACTCCCCCCTCCTTCAGTCTCCAAACTGTGGGATTCCCTCACTCCCCCCTCCCTCAGCCTCCAAACTGTGGGACTCCCTCACTCCCCCTCCCTCAGTCTCCAAACTGTGGGACTACCTCACTCCCCCCTCCCACAGCCTCCAAACTGTGGGACTCCCTCACTCCCCCTCCCTCAGTCTCCAAACTGTGGGACTCCCTCACTCCCCCCTCCCTCAGTCCCCAAACTGTGGGACTACATCACGCCCCCCTCCCTCAGTCTCCAAACTGTGGGACTCCCTCACTCCCCCCTCCCTCAGTCTCCAAATTGTGGGACTCCCTCACTCCCCCCTCCCTCAGTCTCCAAACTGTTGGACTTCCTCACTCCCCCTCCCTCAGTCTCCAAACTGTGGGACTCCCTCACTCCCCCTCCCTCAGTCTCCAAACTGTGGGACTCCCTCCCTCCCCCCCTCCCTCAGCCTCCAAACTGTGGGACTCCCTCACTCCCCCTCCCTCAGTCTCCAAACTGTGGGACTACCTCACTCCCCCTCCCTCAGTCACCAAACTGTGGGGCACCCTCACTCCCCCCTCCCTCAGTCTCCAAACTTTGGGACTCCCTCACTCCCCTCCCTCAGTCTCCAAACTGTGGGACTCCCTCACTACCCCCTCCCTCAGTCACCAAACTGTGGGACTCCCTCACTCCCCCCTCCCTCAGTCTCCAAACTGTGGGACTCCCTCACTCTCCCATCCATCAGCCTCCAAATTGTGGGACTCCCTCACTCCCCCCACCCTCAATCTCCAAACTGTGGGACTCCCTCACTCCCCCCTCCCTCAGTCTCCAAACTGTGGGACTCCCTCACTCCCCCTCCCTCAGTCTCCAAACTGTGGGACTACCTCACTCCCCCTCCCACAGCCTCCAAACTGTGGGACTCCCTCACTCTCCCTCCCTCAGTCCCCAAACTGTGGGACTCCCTCACTCCCCCCCCCTCCCTCAGTCTCCAAACTGTGGGGCTCCCTCACTCCCCCCTCCCTCAGTCGCCAAACTGTGGGACTCCCTCACTCCCCCTCCCTCAGTCCACAAACTGTGGGACTCCCTCACTCCCCCCTCCCTCAGTCTCCAAACTGTGGGACTCCCTCACTCCCCCCTCCCTCAGTCTCCAAACTGTGGGACTCCCTCACTCCCCCTCCCTTAGTCTCCAAACTGTGGGACTCCCTCACTCCCCCTCCCTCAGTCCCCAAACTGTGGGACTCCCTCGCTCCCCCTCCCTCAGCCTCCAAACTGTGGGACTCCCTCACTCCCCCTCCCTCAGTCTCCAATCTGTGGGACTCCCTCACTCCCCCCTCCCTCAGTCTCCAAACTGTGGGAATCCCTCACTCCCCGTCCCTTAGTCTCCAAACTGTGGGACTCCCTCACTCCCCCTCCCTCAGTCCCCAAACTGTGGGACTCCCTCACTCCCCCTCCCTCAGTCCCCAAACAGTGGGACTCCCTCACTCCCCCCTCCCTCAGTCTCCAAACTGTGGGACTCCCTCACTCCCCCCCCTCAGTATCCAAACAGTTGGACTCCCTCACTCCCCCCTCCCTCAGCCTCCAAACTGTAGGACTCCCTCAGTACCCCCTCCCTCAGTCTCCAAACTGTGGGACTCCCTCACTCCCCCCTCCCTCAGTCTCCGAACTGTGGGACTCCCTCACTCCCCCATCCCTCAGCCTCCAAATTGTGGGACTCCCTCACTCCCCCCTCCCTCAATCTCCAAACTGTGGGGCACCCTCACTCCCCCCTCCCTCAGTCTCCAAACTGTAGGATTTCCTCACTCCCCCCCCCCCCCCCTCAGCCTCCAAACTGTGGGACTCCCTCACTCCCCCCTCCCTCAGTCTCTAAACTATTGTACTCCCTCACTCCCCCCTCCCTCAGTCTCCAAACTGTGGGACTCCCTCACTCCCCCACCCTCAGTCTCCAAACTGTGTGACTCCCTCACTCCCCCCTCCCTCAGTCTCCAAACTGTGGGACTCCCTCACTCCCCCCTCCCTCAGTCTCCAAACTGTGGGACTCCCTCACTCCCCCCTCCCTCAGTCTCCAAACTGTGGGCCTCCCTCACTCCTCTCCCACTCAGTCTCCAAACTGTGGGACTCCCTCTCTCCCCCCTCCCTCAGTCTCCAAACTGTGGGTCTCCCTCACTCCCCCCTCCCTCAGTCTCCAAAACTGTGGGACTCCCTTAGTCCCCCTCCCTCAGTCTCCAATCTGTGGGACTCCCTCACTCCCCCCTCCCTCAGTCTTCAAACTGTGGGACTCCCTCACACCCCCCTCCCTCAGTCTCCAAACTGTGGGACTCCCTCACTTCCCCCCCCCCCTCCCTCTGTCTCCAAACTGTTGGACTCCCTCACTCCCCCCTCCCTCAGTCTCCAAACTGTGGGACTCCCTCACTCCCCCCCCCTCCCTCTGTCTCCAAACTGTGGGACTCCCTCACTCCCCCCTCCCTCAATCTCCAAACTGTGGGACTCCCTCACTCCTCCCTCCCTCAGCCTCCAAACTGTGGGACTCCCTCACTCCCCCTCCCTCAGTCTCCAAACTGTGGGACTCCCTCACTCCCCCTTCCCTCAGTCTCCAAACTGTGAGACTCCCTCACTCCCCCCCTCCCTCAGTCTCCAAACTGTGGGACTCCCTCACTCCCCCCTCCCTCAGCCTCCAAACTGTGGGACTCCCTCACTCCCCCTCCCTCAGTCTCCAAACTGTGGGACTCCCTCACTCCCCCTTCCCTCAGTCTCCAAACTGTGAGACTCCCTCACTCCCCCCTCCCTCAGTCTCCAAACTGTGGGACTCCCTCACTCCCCCTCCCTCAGTCTCCAAACTGTGGGACTCCCTCACTCCCCCCTCCCTCAGTCTCCAAACTGTGGGACTCCCTCACTACCCCCCTCCCTCAGTCACCAAACTGTGGGACTCCCTCACTCCCCCCTCCCTCAGTCTCCAAACTGTGGGACTCCCTCACTCTCCCATCCATCAGCCTCCAAATTGTGGGACTCCCTCACTCCCCCCACCCTCAATCTCCAAACTGTGGGACTCCCTCACTCCCCCCTCCCTCAGTCTCCAAACTGTGGGACTCCCTCACTCCCCCTCCCTCAGTCTCCAAACTGTGGGACTACCTCACTCCCCCTCCCACAGCCTCCAAACTGTGGGACTCCCTCACTCTCCCTCCCTCAGTCCCCAAACTGTGGGACTCCCTCACTCCCCCCCCTCCCTCAGTCTCCAAACTGTGGGGCTCCCTCACTCCCCCCTCCCTCAGTCGCCAAACTGTGGGACTCCCTCACTCCCCCTCCCTCAGTCCACAAACTGTGGGACTCCCTCACTCCCCCCTCCCTCAGTCTCCAAACTGTGGGACTCCCTCACTCCCCCCTCCCTCAGTCTCCAAACTGTGGGACTCCCTCACTCCCCCTCCCTTAGTTTCCAAACTGTGGGACTCCCTCACTCCCCCTCCCTCAGTCCCCAAACTGTGGGACTCCCTCGCTCCCCCTCCCTCAGCCTCCAAACTGTGGGACTCCCTCACTCCCCCTCCCTCAGTCTCCAATCTGTGGGACTCCCTCACTCCCCCCTCCCTCAGTCTCCAAACTGTGGGAATCCCTCACTCCCCGTCCCTTAGTCTCCAAACTGTGGGACTCCCTCACTCCCCCTCCCTCAGTCCCCAAACTGTGGGACTCCCTCACTCCCCCTCCCTCAGTCCCCAAACAGTGGGACTCCCTCACTCCCCCTCCCTCAGTCTCCAAACTGTGGGACTCCCTCACTCCCCCCTCCCTCAGTCTCCAAACTGTGGGACTCCCTCACTCCCCCCCCTCAGTATCCAAACAGTTGGACTCCCTCACTCCCCCCTCCCTCAGCCTCCAAACTGTAGGACTCCCTCAGTACCCCCCTCCCTCAGTCTCCAAACTGTGGGACTCCCTCACTCCCCCCTCCCTCAGTCTCCGAACTGTGGGACTCCCTCACTCCCCCATCCCTCAGCCTCCAAATTGTGGGACTCCCTCACTCCCCCCTCCCTCAATCTCCAAACTGTGGGGCACCCTCACTCCCCCCTCCCTCAGTCTCCAAACTGTAGGATTTCCTCACTGCCCCCCCCCCTCAGCCTCCAAACTGTGGGACTCCCTCACTCCCCCCTCCCTCAGTCTCCAAACTGTGGGACTCCCTCACTCCCCCACCCTCAGTCTCCAAACTGTGTGACTCCCTCACTCCCCCCTCCCTCAGTCTCCAAACTGTGGGACTCCCTCACTCCCCCCTCCCTCAGTCTCCAAACTGTGGGACTCCCTCACTCCCCCCCTCCCTCAGTCTCCAAACTGTGGGCCTCCCTCACTCCTCTCCCACTCAGTCTCCAAACTGTGGGACTCCCTCTCTCCCCCCTCCCTCAGTCTCCAAACTGTGGGTCTCCCTCACTCCCCCCTCCCTCAGTCTCCAAAACTGTGGGACTCCCTCAGTCCCCCTCCCTCAGTCTCCAATCTGTGGGACTCCCTCACTCCCCCCTCCCTCAGTCTTCAAACTGTGGGACTCCCTCACACCCCCCCTCCCTCAGTCTCCAAACTGTGGGACTCCCTCACTCCCCCCCCCCTCCCTCTGTCTCCAAACTGTGGGACTCCCTCACTCCCCCCTCCCTCAGTCTCCAAACTGTGGGACTCCCTCACTCCCCCCCCTCCCTCTGTCTCCAAACTGTGGGACTCCCTCACTCCCCCCTCCCTCAATCTCCAAACTGTGGGACTCCCTCACTCCCCCCTCCCTCAGCCTCCAAACTGTGGGACTCCCTCACTCCCCCTCCCTCAGTCTCCAAACTGTGGGACTCCCTCACTCCCCCTTCCCTCAGTCTCCAAACTGTGAGACTCCCTCACTCCCCCCCCTCCCTCAGTCTCCAAACTGTGGGACTCCCTCACTCCCCCCTCCCTCAGCCTCCAAACTGTGGGACTCCCTCACTCCCCCTCCCTCAGTCTCCAAACTGTGGGACTCCCTCACTCCCCCTTCCCTCAGTCTCCAAACTGTGAGACTCCCTCACTCCCCCCTCCCTCAGTCTCCAAACTGTGGGACTCCCTCACTCCCCCTCCCTCAGTCTCCAAACTGTGGGACTCCCTCACTCCCCCCTCCCTCAGCCTCCAAACTGTGGGACTCCCTCACTCCCCATTCCTCAGTCACCAAACTGTGGGACTCCCTCACTCCCCCCCCCCTCCCTCTGTCTCCAAACTGTGGGACTCCCTCACTCCCCCCTCCCTCAGTCTCCAAACTGTGGGACTCCCTCACTCCCCCCCCCCCTCCCTCTGTCTCCAAACTGTGGGACTCCCTCACTCCCCCCTCCCTCAATCTCCAAACTGTGGGACTCCCTCACTCCCCTCCCTCAGTCTCCAAACTGTGGGACTCCCTCACTCCCCCTCCCTCAGTCTCCAAACTGCGGGACTCCCTCACTCCCCCTCCCTCAGTCTCCAAACTGCGGGACTCCCTCACTCCCCCTCCCTCAGTCTCCAAACTGTGGGACTCCCTCACTCCCCCCTCCCTCAGTCTCCAAACTGCGGGACTCCCTCACTCCCCCCTCCCTCAGTCTCCAAACTGTGGGACTCCCTCACTCCCCCCTCCCTCAGTCTCCAAACTGTGGGACTCCCTCACTCCCCCCTCCCTCAGTCTCCAAACTGTGGGCCTCCCTCACTCCTCTCCCACTCAGTCTCCAAACTGTGGGACTCCCTCGCTCCCCCCTCCCTCAGCCTCCAAACTGTGGGACTCCCTCACTCCCCCCTCCCTCAGCCTCCAAACGGTGGGACTCACTCACTCCCCCCTCCGTCAATCTCCAAACTGTGGGGCACCCTCACTCCCCCCTCCCTCAGTCTCCAAACTGTGGGATTCCCTCGCTCCCCCCTCCCTCAACCTCCAAACTGTGGGACTCCCTCACTCCCCCCTCCCACTGTCTCCAAACTGTGTGACTCCCTCACTCTCCCCTCCCTCAGTCTCCAAACTGTGGGACTCCCTCACTCCCCCCTCCCTCAGTCTCCAAACTGTGGGTCTCCCTCACTCCCCCCTCCCTCAGTCTCCAAACTGTGGGACTCCCTCACTCCCCCCCCCCCTCAGTCTCCAAACTGTGGGACTCCCTCACTCCCCCCTCCCTCAGTCTCCAAACTGTGGGACTCCCCCCTCCCTCAGTCTCCAAACTGTGGGACTCCCTCACTCCCCCCTCCCTCAGTCTCCAAACTGTGGGACTCCCTCACTCCCCCCTCCCTCAATCTCCAAACTGTGGGACTCCCTCACACCCCCCCCCTCAGTCTCCAAACTGTGGGACTCCCTCACTCCCCCCCTCCCTCAGTCTCCAAACTGTGGGACTCCCTCACTCCCCCCTCCCTTTGTCTCCAAACTGTGGGACTCCCTCACTCCCCCTCCCTCAGTCTCCAAAACTGTGGGACTCCCTCACTCCCCCCCTCCCTCAGTCTCCAAACTGTGGGTCTCCCTCACTCCCCCCTCCCTCAGTCTCCAAAACTGTGGGACCCTCAGTCCCCCTCCCTCAGTCTCCAATCTGTGGGACTCCCTCACTCCCCCCTCCCTCAGTCTTCAAACTGTGGGACTCCCTCACACCCCCCTCCCTCAGTCTCCAAACTGTGGGACTCCCTCACTCCCCCCCCCCTCCCTCTGTCTCCAAACTGTGGGACTCCCTCACTCCCCCCTCCCTCAATCTCCAAACTGTGGGACTCCCTCACTCCCCCCTCCCTCAGCCTCCAAACTGTGGGACTCCCTCACTCCCCCTCCCTCAGTCTCCAAACTGTGGGACTCCCTCACTCCCCCTTCCCTCAGTCTCCAAACTGTGAGACTCCCTCACTCCCCCCCTCCCTCAGTCTCCAAACTGTGGGACTCCCTCACTCCCCCCTCCCTCAGCCTCCAAACTGTGGGACTCCCTCACTCCCCCTCCCTCAGTCTCCAAACTGTGGGACTCCCTCACTCCCCCTTCCCTCAGTCGCCAAACTGTGAGATTCCCTCACTCCCCCTCCCTCAGTCTCCAAACTGTGAGACTCCCTCACTCCCCCCTCCCTCAGTCTCCAAACTGTGGGACTCCCTCACTCCCCCTCCCTCAGTCTCCAAACTGTGGGACTCCCTCACTCCCCCCCTCCCTCCGCCTCCAAACTGTGGGACTCCCTCACTCCCCCTCCCTCAGTCTCCAAACTGTGGGACTACCTCACTCCCCCTCCCTCAGTCACCAAACTGTGGGGCACCCTCACTCCCCCCTCCCTCAGTCTCCAAACTTTGGGACTCCCTCACTCCCCTCCCTCAGTCACCAAACTGTGGGACTCCCTCACTCCCCCTCCCTCAGTATCCAAACTGCGGGACTCCCTCACTCCCCCTCCCTCAGTCTCCAAACTGCGGGACTCCCTCACTCCCCCTCCCTCAGTCTCCAAACTGTGGGACTCCCTCACTCCCCCCTCCCTCAGTCTCCAAACTGCGGGACTCCCTCGCTCGCCCCTCCCTCAGTCTCCAAACTTTGGGACTCCCTTACTCCGCCCTCCCTCAGCCTCCAAACTGTGGGACTCCCTCACTTCCCCCTCCCTCAGTCTCCAAACTGTGGGACTCCCTCACTCCCCCCTCCCTCAGTCTCCAAACTGTGGGACTCCCTCACTCCCCCCTCCCTCAGTCTCCAAACTGCGGGACTCCCTCGCTCCCCCCTCCCTCAGCCTCCAAACTGTGGGACTCCCTCACTCCCCCCTCCCTCAGCCTCCAAACGGTGGGACTCACTCACTCCCCCCTCCGTCAATCTCCAAACTGTGGGACTCCCTCACTCCCCCTCCCTCAGTCTCCAAACTGTGGGACTCTCTCACTCCCCCCTCCCTCAGACTCCAAACTGTGGGATTCCCACACTCCCCCTCCCTCAGTCTCCAAACTGTGAGACTCCCTCGCTCCCCCCCTCCCTCAGTCTCCAAACTGTGGGACTCCCTCACTCCCCCCTCCCTCAGTCTCCAAACTGTGGGACTCCCTCACTCCCCCCTCCCTCAGTCTCCAAACTGTGAGACTCCCTCTCTCCCCCTCCCTCAGTCTCCAAACTGTGAGACTCCCTCACTCCCCTCCCCCCCCAGTCTCCAAACTGTGAGACTCCCTCACTCCACCCTCCCTCAGTCTCCAAACTGTGGGACTCCCTCACTCCCCCCTCCCTCAGTCTCCAAACTGTGGGACCCTCACTCCCCCCTCCCTCAGTCTCCAAACTGTGGGACTCCCTCACTCCCCCTCCCTCAGTCTCCAAACTGTGAGACTCCCTCGCTCCCCCTCCCTCAGTCTCCAAACTGTGGGACTCCCTCACTCCCCCCTCCCTCAGCCTCCAAACTGTGGGACTCCCTCACTCACCCCTCCCTCAGTCTCCAAACTGTGGGACTCCCTCACTTTCCCCCTCCCTCAATCTCCAATCTGTGGGACTCCCTCACTCCCCCCTCCCTCAGTCTCTAAACTGTGAGACTCACTCACTCCCCCTCCCACAGTCTCCAAACTGTGGGACTCCCTCACTCCCCCCTCCCTCAGTCTCCAAACTGTGGGACTCCCTCACTCCCCCCCCTCCCTCAATCTCCAAACTGTGGGACTCCCTCACTCCCCCCTCCCTCAGTCTCCAAACTGTGGGACTCCCTCACTCCCCCTCCCACAGTCTCCAAACTGTGGGACTCCCTCACTCCCCATCCCTCAGTCTCCAAACTGTGGGACTCCCTCACTCCCCCTCCCTCAGTCTCCAAACTGTGGAACTCCCTCACTCCCCATCCCTCAGTCTCCAAACTGTGGGACTCCCTCACTCCCCCTCCCTCAGTCTCCAAACTGTGGAACTCCCTCACTCCCCATCCCTCAGTCTCCAAACTGTGGGACTCCCTCACTCCCCCGTCCCTCAGTCTCCAAACTGTGGGACTCCCCCCTCCCTCAGTCTCCAAACTGTGTTACTCCCTCACTCCCCCCTCCCTCAGTCTCCAAACTGTGGGACTCCCTCACTCCCCCCACCCTCAGTCTCCAAACTGTGGGACTCCCTCACTCCCGCCTCCCTCAGTCTCCAAACTGTGGGACTCCCTCACTCCCCCCTCCCTCAGTCTCCAAACTGTGGGACTCCCTCACTCCCCCCTCCCTCAGTCTCCAAACTGTGGGACTCCCTCACTCCCCCCTCCCTCAGTCTCCAAACTGTGGGACTCCCTCACTCCCCCCTCCACAGTCTCCAAACTGTGAGACTCCCTCACTCCCCGCTCCCGCAGTCTCCAAACTGTGGGACCCCCTCACTCCCCCCTCCCTCAGCCTCCAAACTGGTGGGACTCCCTCACTCCCCCCTCCACAGTCTCCAAACTGTGGGGCTCCCTCACTCCCCCACTCCCTCAATCTCCAAACTGTGGGACTCCCTCACTCCCCCCTCCCTCAGACTCCAAACTGTGGGACTCCTCACTCCCCCCTCCCTCAGTCTCCAAACTGTGGGACTCCCTCACTCCCCCATCCCTCAGCCTCCAAATTGTGGGACTCCCTCACTCCCCCCTCCCTTAATCTCCAAACTGTGGGGCACCCTCACTCCCCCCTCCTTCAGTCTCCAAACTGTGGGATTCCCTCACTCCCCCCTCCCTCAGCCTCCAAACTGTGGGACTCCCTCACTCCCCCTCCCTCAGTCTCCAAACTGTGGGACTACCTCACTCCCCCCTCCCACAGCCTCCAAACTGTGGGACTCCCTCACTCCCCCTCCCTCAGTCTCCAAACTGTGGGACTCCCTCACTCCCCCCTCCCTCAGTCCCGAAACTGTGGGACTACATCACGCCCCCCTCCCTCAGTCTCCAAACTGTGGGACTCCCTCACTCCCCCCTCCCTCAGCCTCCAAACGGTGGGACTCACTCACTCCCCCCTCCGTCAATCTCCAAACTGTGGGGCACCCTCATTCCCCCCTCCCTCAGTCTCCAAACTGTGGGATTCCCTCGCTCCCCCCTCCCTCAACCTCCAAACTGTGGGACTCCCTCACTCCCCCCTCCCACTGTCTCCAAACTGTGTGACTCCCTCACTCCCCCCTCCCTCAGTCTCCAAACTGTGGGCCTCCCTCACTCTCCCCTCCCTCAGTCTCCAAACTGTGGGACTCCCTCACTCCCCCCTCCCTCAGTCTCCAAACTGTGGGACTCCCTCACTCCCCCCCCCCTCAGTCTCCAAACTGTGTGACTCCCTCACTCCCCCCTTCCTCAGTCTCCAAACTGTGGGACTCCCCCCTCCCTCAGTCTCCAAACTGTGGGACTCCCTCAATCTCCAAACTGTGGGACTCCCTCACTCCCCCCTCCCTCAGTCTCCAAACTGTGGGACTCCCTCACTCCCCCCTCCCTCAGTCTCCAAACTGTGGGACTCCCTCACTCCCCCCTCCCTCAATCTCCAAACTGTGGGACTCCCTCACACCCCCCCCCCCTCAGTCTCCAAACTGTGGGACTCCCTCACTCCCCCCCCTCCCTCAGTCTCCAAACTGTGGGACTCCCTCACTCCCCCCTCCCTTACTCTCCAAACTGTGGGACTCCCTCACTCCCCCTCCCTCAGTCTCCAAAACTGTGGGACTCCCTCACTCCCCCCTCCCTCAGTCTCCAAACTGTGGGTCTCCCTCACTCCCCCCTCCCTCAGTCTCCAAAACTGTGGGACTCCCTCAGTCCCCCTCCCTCAGTCTCCAATCTGTGGGACTCCCGCACTCCCCCCTCCCTCAGTCTTCAAACTGTGGGACTCCCTCACTCCCCCCCCCCTCCCTCTGTCTCCAAACTGTGGGACTCCCTCACTCCCCCCTCCCTCAATCTCCAAACTGTGGGACTCCCTCACTCCTCCCTCCCTCAGCCTCCAAACTGTGGGACTCCCTCACTCCCCCCTCCCTCAGCCTCCAAACTGTGAGACTCCCTCACTCCCCCCTCCCTCAGTCTCCAAACTGTGGGACTCCCTCACTCCCCCCTCCCTCAGCCTCCAAACTGTGGGACTCCCTCACTCCCCCTCCCTCAGTCTCCAAACTGTGGGACTCCCTCACTCCCCCTTCCCTCAGTCTCCAAACTGTGAGACTCCCTCACTCCCCCCTCCCTCAGTCTCCAAACTGTGGGACTCCCTCACTCCCCCTCCCTCAGTCTCCAAACTGTGGGACTCCCTCACTCCCCCCTCCCTCAGCCTCCAAACTGTGGGACTCCCTCACTCCCCCTCCCTCAGTCTCCAAACTGTGGGACTACCTCACTCCCCCTCCCTCAGTCACCAAACTGTGGGTCACCCTCACTCCCCCCTCCCTCAGTCTCCAAACTTTGGGACTCCCTCACTCCCCTCCCTCAGTCTCCAAACTGTGGGACTCCCTCACTCCCCCTCCCTCAGTATCCAAACTGCGGGACTCCCTCACTCCCCCTCCCTCAGTCTCCAAACTGCGGGACTCCCTCACTCCCCCTCCCTCAGTCTCCAAACTGTGGGACTCCCTCACTCCCCCCCTCCCTCAGTCTCCAAACTGCGGGACTCCCTCGCTCGCCCCTCCCTCAGTCTCCAAACTTTGGGACTCCCTTACTCCGCCCTCCCTCAGCCTCCAAACTGTGGGACTCCCTCACTTCCCCCTCCCTCAGTCTCCAAACTGTGGGACTCCCTCACTCCCCCCTCCCTCAGTCTCCAAACTGTGGGACTCCCTCACTCCCCCCTCCCTCAGTCTCCAAACTGCGGGACTCCCTCGCTCCCCCCTCCCTCAGCCTCCAAACTGTGGGACTCCCTCACTCCCCCCTCCCTCAGCCTCCAAACGGTGGGACTCACTCACTCCCCCCTCCGTCAATCTCCAAACTGTGGGGCACCCTCACTCCCACCTCCCTCAGTCTCCAAACTGTGGGACTCCCTCACTCCCCCCCCCCCTCAGTCTCCAAACTGTGTGACTCCCTCACTCCCCCCTCCCTCAGTCTCCAAACTGTGGGACTCCCCCCTCCCTCAGTCTCCAAACTGTGGGACTCCCTCACTCCCCCCTCCCTCAGTCTCCAAACTGTGGGACTCCCTCACTCCCCCCTCCCTCAATCTCCAAACTGTGGGACTCCCTCACACCCCCCCCCTCAGTCTCCAAACTGTGGGACTCCCTCACTCCCCCCCCTCCCTCAGTCTCCAAACTGTGGGACTCCCTCACTCCCCCCTCCCTTAGTCTCCAAACTGTGGGACTCCCTCACTCCCCCTCCCTCAGTCTCCAAAACTGTGGGACTCCCTCACTCCCCCCTCCCTCAGTCTCCAAACTGTGGGTCTCCCTCACTCCCCCCTCCCTCAGTCTCCAAAACTGTGGGACCCTCAGTCCCCCTCCCTCAGTCTCCAATCTGTGGGACTCCCTCACTCCCCCCTCCCTCACTCTTCAAACTGTGGGACTCCCTCACACCCCCCTCCCTCAGTCTCCAAACTGTGGGACTCCCTCACTCCCCCCCCCTCCCTCTCTCTCCAAACTGTGGGACTCCCTCACTCCCCCTCCCTCAGTCTCCAAACTGTGGGACTCCCTCACTCCCCCTTCCCTCAGTCTCCAAACTGTGAGACTCCCTCACTCCCCCCCTCCCTCAGTCTCCAAACTGTGGGACTCCCTCACTCCCCCCTCCCTCAGCCTCCAAACTGTGGGACTCCCTCACTCCCCCTCCCTCAGTCTCCAAACTGTGGGACTCCCTCACTCCCCCTTCCCTCAGTCGCCAAACTGTGAGACTCCCTCACTCCCCCTTCCCTCAGTCGCCAAACTGTGAGACTCCCTCACTCCCCCTTCCCTCAGTCTCCAAACTGTGGGACTCCCTCACTCCCCCCTCCCTCCGCCTCCAAACTGTGGGACTCCCTCACTCCCCCTCCCTCGGTCTCCAAACTGTGGGACTACCTCACTCCCCCTCCCTCAGTCACCAAACTGTGGGGCACCCTCACTCCCCCCTCCCTCAGTCTCCAAACTTTGGGACTCCCTCACTCCCCTCCCTCAGTCTCCAAACTGTGGGACTCCCTCACTCCCCCTCCCTCAGTATCCAAACTGCGGGACTCCCTCACTCCCCCTCCCTCAGTCTCCAAACTGCGGGACTCCCTCACTCCCCCTCCCTCAGTCTCCAAACTGTGGGACTCCCTCACTCCCCCCTCCCTCAGTCTCCAAACTGCGGGACTCCCTCGCTCGCCCCTCCCTCAGTCTCCAAACTTTGGGACTCCCTTACTCCGCCCTCCCTCAGCCTCCAAACTGTGGGACTCCCTCACTTCCCCCTCCCTCAGTCTCCAAACTGTGGGACTCCCTCACTCCCCCCTCCCTCAGTCTCCAAACTGTGGGACTCCCTCACTCCCCCCTCCCTCAGTCTCCAAACTGCGGGACTCCCTCGCTCCCCCCTCCCTCAGCCTCCAAACTGTGGGACTCCCTCACTCCCCCCTCCCTCAGCCTCCAAACGGTGGGACTCACTCACTCCCCCCTCCGTCAATCTCCAAACTGTGGGACTCCCTCACTCCCCCTCCCTCAGTCTCCAAACTGTGGGACTCTCTCACTCCCCCCTCCCTCAGACTCCAAACTGTGGGATTCCCACACTCCCCCTCCCTCAGTCTCCAAACTGTGAGACTCCCTCGCTCCCCCCTCCCTCAGTCTCCAAACTGTGGGACTCCCTCACTCCCCCCTCCCTCAGTCTCCAAACTGTGGGACTCCCTCACTCCCCCCTCCCTCAGTCTCCAAACTGTGAGACTCCCTCTCTCCCCCTCCCTCAGTCTCCAAACTGTGAGACTCCCTCACTCCCCTCCCCCCCCCCAGTCTCCAAACTGTGAGACTCCCTCACTCCACCCTCCCTCAGTCTCCAAACTGTGGGACTCCCTCACTCCCCCCTCCCTCAGTCTCCAAACTGTGAGACTCCCTCGCTCCCCCTCCCTCAGTCTCCAAACTGTGGGACTCCCTCACTCCCCCCTCCCTCAGCCTCCAAACTGTGGGACTCCCTCACTCACCCCTCCCTCAGTCTCCAAACTGTGGGACTCCCTCACTTTCCCCCTCCCTCAATCTCCAATCTGTGGGACTCCCTCACTCCCCCCCTCCCTCAGTCTCTAAACTGTGAGACTCACTCACTCCCCCTCCCACAGTCTCCAAACTGTGGGACTCCCTCACTCCCCCCTCCCTCAGTCTCCAAACTGTGGGACTCCCTCACTCCCCCCCTCCCTCAATCTCCAAACTGTGGGACTCCCTCACTCCCCCCTCCCTCAGTCTCCAAACTGTGGGACTCCCTCACTCCCCCTCCCACAGTCTCCAAACTGTGGGACTCCCTCACTCCCCATCCCTCAGTCTCCAAACTGTGGGACTCCCTCACTCCCCCTCCCTCAGTCTCCAAACTGTGGAACTCCCTCACTCCCCATCCCTCAGTCTCCAAACTGTGGGACTCCCTCACTCCCCCGTCCCTCAGTCTCCAAACTGTGGGACTCCCCCCTCCCTCAGTCTCCAAACTGTGTTACTCCCTCACTCCCCCCTCCCTCAGTCTCCAAACTGTGGGACTCCCTCACTCCCCCCACCCTCAGTCTCCAAACTGTGGGACTCCCTCACTCCCGCCTCCCTCAGTCTCCAAACTGTGGGACTCCCTCACTCCCCCCTCCCTCAGTCTCCAAACTGTGGGACTCCCTCACTCCCCCCTCCCTCAGTCTCCAAACTGTGGGACTCCCTCACTCCCCCCTCCCTCAGTCTCCAAACTGTGGGACTCCCTCACTCCCCCCTCCACAGTCTCCAAACTGTGAGACTCCCTCACTCCCCGCTCCCGCAGTCTCCAAACTGTGGGACCCCCTCACTCCCCCCTCCCTCAGCCTCCAAACTGGTGGGACTCCCTCACTCCCCCCTCCACAGTCTCCAAACTGTGGGGCTCCCTCACTCCCCCACTCCCTCAATCTCCAAACTGTGGGACTCCCTCACTCCCCCCTCCCTCAGACTCCAAACTGTGGGACTCCTCACTCCCCCCTCCCTCAGTCTCCAAACTGTGGGACTCCCTCACTCCCCCCTCCCTTAATCTCCAAACTGTGGGGCACCCTCACTCCCCCCTCCTTCAGTCTCCAAACTGTGGGATTCCCTCACTCCCCCCTCCCTCAGCCTCCAAACTGTGGGACTCCCTCACTCCCCCTCCCTCAGTCTCCAAACTGTGGGACTACCTCACTCCCCCCCTCCCACAGCCTCCAAACTGTGGGACTCCCTCACTCCCCCTCCCTCAGTCTCCAAACTGTGGGACTCCCTCACTCCCCCCTCCCTCAGTCCCGAAACTGTGGGACTACATCACGCCCCCCTCCCTCAGTCTCCAAACTGTGGGACTCCCTCACTCCCCCCTCCCTCAGCCTCCAAACGGTGGGACTCACTCACTCCCCCCTCCGTCAATCTCCAAACTGTGGGGCACCCTCACTCCCCCCCTCCCTCAGTCTCCAAACTGTGGGATTCCCTCGCTCCCCCCCTCCCTCAACCTCCAAACTGTGGGACTCCCTCACTCCCCCCTCCCACTGTCTCCAAACTGTGTGACTCCCTCACTCCCCCCTCCCTCAGTCTCCAAACTGTGGGCCTCCCTCACTCTCCCCTCCCTCAGTCTCCAAACTGTGGGACTCCCTCACTCCCCCCTCCCTCAGTCTCCAAACTGTGGGACTCCCTCACTCCCCCCCCCCCCTCAGTCTCCAAACTGTGTGACTCCCTCACTCCCCCCCTCCCTCAGTCTCCAAACTGTGGGACTCCCCCCTCCCTCAGTCTCCAAACTGTGGGACTCCCTCACTCCCCCCTCCCTCAGTCTCCAAACTGTGGGACTCCCTCACTCCCCCCTCCCTCAATCTCCAAACTGTGGGACTCCCTCACACCCCCCCCCCTCAGTCTCCAAACTGTGGGACTCCCTCACTCCCCCCCCTCCCTCAGTCTCCAAACTGTGGGACTCCCTCACTCCCCCCTCCCTTACTCTCCAAACTGTGGGACTCCCTCACTCCCCCCTCCCTCAGTCTCCAAAACTGTGGGACTCCCTCACTCCCCCCTCCCTCAGTCTCCAAACTGTGGGTCTCCCTCACTCCCCCCTCCCTCAGTCTCCAAAACTGTGGGACTCCCTCAGTCCCCCTCCCTCAGTCTCCAATCTGTGGGACTCCCGCACTCCCCCCTCCCTCAGTCTTCAAACTGTGGGACTCCCTCACTCCTCCCCCCCTCCCTCTGTCTCCAAACTGTGGGACTCCCTCACTCCCCCCTCCCTCAATCTCCAAACTGTGGGACTCCCTCACTCCCCCCTCCCTCAGCCTCCAAACTGTGGGACTCCCTCACTCCCCCTCCCTCAGTCTCCAAACTGTGGGACTCCCTCACTCCCCCTTCCCTCAGTCTCCAAACTGTGAGACTCCCTCACTCCCCCCCTCCCTCAGTCTCCAAACTGTGGGACTCCCTCACTCCCCCTTCCCTCAGTCTCCAAACTGTGAGACTCCCTCACTCCCCCCTCCCTCAGTCTCCAAACTGTGGGACTCCCTCACTCCCCCTCCCTCAGTCTCCAAACTGTGGGACTCCCTCACTCCCCCCTCCCTCAGCCTCCAAACTGTGGGACTCCCTCACTCCCCCTCCCTCAGTCTCCAAACTGTGGGACTACCTCACTCCCCCTCCCTCAGTCACCAAACTGCGGGTCACCCTCACTCCCCCCTCCCTCAGTCTCCAAACTTTGGGACTCCCTCACTCCCCTCCCTCAGTCTCCAAACTGTGGGACTCCCTCACTCCCCCTCCCTCAGTATCCAAACTGCGGGACTCCCTCACTCCCCCTCCCTCAGTCTCCAAACTGCGGGACTCCCTCACTCCCCCTCCCTCAGTCTCCAAACTGTGGGACTCCCTCACTCCCCCCTCCCTCAGTCTCCAAACTGCGGGACTCCCTCGCTCGCCCCTCCCTCAGTCTCCAAACTTTGGGACTCCCTTACTCCGCCCTCCCTCAGCCTCCAAACTGTGGGACTCCCTCACTTCCCCCTCCCTCAGTCTCCAAACTGTGGGACTCCCTCACTCCCCCCTCCCTCAGTCTCCAAACTGCGGGACTCCCTCGCTCCCCCCTCCCTCAGCCTCCAAACTGTGGGACTCCCTCACTCCCCCCTCCCTCAGCCTCCAAACGGTGGGACTCACTCACTCCCCCCTCCGTCAATCTCCAAACTGTGGGGCACCCTCACTCCCCCCTCCCTCAGTCTCCAAACTGTGGGATTCCCTCGCTCCCCCCTCCCTCAACCTCCAAACTGTGGGACTCCCTCACTCCCCCCTCCCACTGTCTCCAAACTGTGTGACTCCCTCACTCCCCCCTCCCTCAGTCTCCAAACTGTGGGACTCCCTCACTCTCCCCTCCCTCAGTCTCCAAACTGTGGGACTCCCTCACTCCCCCCTCCCTCAGTCTCCAAACTGTGGGACTCCCTCACTCCCCCCCCCCCTCAGTCTCCAAACTGTGTGACTCCCTCACTCCCCCCTCCCTCAGTCTCCAAACTGTGGGACTCCCCCCTCCCTCAGTCTCCAAACTGTGGGACTCCCTCACTCCCCCCTCCCTCAGTCACCAAACTGTGGGACTCCCTCACTCCCCCCTCCCTCAATCTCCAAACTGTGGGACTCCCTCACACCCCCCCCCCTCAGTCTCCAAACTGTGGGACTCCCTCACTCCCCCCCCTCCCTCAGTCTCCAAACTGTGGGACTCCCTCACTCCCCCCTCCCTTAGTCTCCAAACTGTGGGACTCCCTCACTCCCCCTCCCTCAGTCTCCAAAACTGTGGGACTCCCTCACTCCCCCCTCCCTCAGTCTCCAAACTGTGGGACTCCCTCACTCCCCCTCCCTCAGTCTCCAAACTGCGGGACTCCCTCACTCCCCCTCCCTCAGTCTCCAAACTGTGGGACTCCCTCACTCCCCCCTCTCTCAGTCTCCAAACTGTGGGACTCCCTCACTCCGCCCTCCCTCAGCCTCCAAACTGTGAGACTCCCTCACTCCGCCCTCCCTCAGCCTCCAAACTGTGAGACTCCCTCACTCCCCCCTCCCTCAGACTCCAAACTGTGGGACTCCCTCACTTCCCCCTCCCTCAATCTCCAAACTGTGGGACTCCCTCACTCCCCCCTCCCTCAGTCTCCAAACTGT
Organism: Scyliorhinus torazame; assembly: GCF_047496885.1. Lineage (NCBI taxonomy): Eukaryota > Metazoa > Chordata > Chondrichthyes > Carcharhiniformes > Scyliorhinidae > Scyliorhinus > Scyliorhinus torazame. Next base: position 11,151,433 of record NC_092725.1, on the reverse strand, counting down.
GGGACTCCCTCACTCCCGCCTCCCTCAGTCTCCAAACTGTGGGACTCCCTCACTCCCCCTCCCTCAGTCTCCAAACTGTGGGACTCCCTCACTCCCCCCTCCCTCAGTCTCCAAACTGTGGGACTCCCTCACTCCCCCCTCCCTCAGTCTCCAAACTGTGGGACTCCCTCACTCCCCCCTCCACAGTCTCCAAACTGTGAGACTCCCTCACTCCCCGCTCCCGCAGTCCTCCAAACTGTGGGACCCCCTCACTCCCCCCTCCCTCAGCCTCCAAACTGGTGGGACTCCTCACTCCCCCCTCCACAGTCTCCAAACTGTGGGGCTCCCTCACTCCCCCACTCCCTCAATCTCCAAACTGTGGGACTCCCTCACACCCCCCTCCCTCAGACTCCAAACTGTGGGACTCCTCACTCCCCCTCCCTCAGTCTCCAAACTGTGGGACTCCCTCACTCCCCCATCCTCCCTCAGCATCCAAATTGTGGGACTCCCTCACTCCCCCTCCCTTAATCTCCAAACTGTGGGGCACCCTCACTCCCCCCTCCTTCAGTCTCCAAACTGTGGGATTCCCTCACTCCCCCCTCCCTCAGCCTCCAAACTGTGGGACTCCCTCACTCCCCCTCCCTCAGTCTCCAAACTGTGGGACTCCCTCACTCCCCCCTCCCTTAATCTCCAAACTGTGGGGCACCCTCACTCCCCCCTCCTTCAGTCTCCAAACTGTGGGATTCCCTCACTCCCCCCTCCCTCAGCCTCCAAACTGTGGGACTCCCTCACTCCCCCTCCCTCAGTCTCCAAACTGTGGGACTACCTCACTCCCCCCTCCACAGCCTCCAAACTGTGGGACTCCCTCACTCCCCCCTCCCTCAGTCTCCAAACTGTGGGACTCCCTCACTCCCCCCTCCCTCAGTCCCGAAACTGTGGGACTACATCACGCCCCCCTCCCTCAGTCTCCAAACTGTGGGACTCCCTCACTCCCCCCTCCCTCAGCCTCCAAACGGTGGGACTCACTCACTCCCCCCTCCGTCAATCTCCAAACTGTGGGGCACCCTCACTCCCCCCTCCCTCAGTCTCCAAACTGTGGGATTCCCTCGCTCCCCCCTCCCTCAACCTCCAAACTGTGGGACTCCCTCACTCCCCCCTCCCACTGTCTCCAAACTGTGTGACTCCCTCACTCCCCCCCTCCCTCAGTCTCCAAACTGTGGGCCTCCCTCACTCTCCCCTCCCTCAGTCTCCAAACTGTGGGACTCCCTCACTCCCCCCTCCCTCAGTCTCCAAACTGTGGGACTCCCTCACTCCCCCCCCCCCCTCAGTCTCCAAACTGTGTGACTCCCTCACTCCCCCCTCCTCAGTCTCCAAACTGTGGGACTCCCCCCTCCCTCAGTCTCCAAACTGTGGGACTCCCTCACTCCCCCCTCCCTCAGTCTCCAAACTGTGGGACTCCCTCACTCCCCCCTCCCTCAATCTCCAAACTGTGGGACTCCCTCACACCCCCCCCCTCAGTCTCCAAACTGTGGGACTCCCTCACTCCCCCCCCTCCCTCAGTCTCCAAACTGTGGGACTCCCTCACTCCCCCCTCCCTTACTCTCCAAACTGTGGGACTCCCTCACTCCCCCCTCCCTCAGTCTCCAAAACTGTGGGACTCCCTCACTCCCCCCTCCCTCAGTCTCCAAACTGTGGGTCTCCCTCACTCCCCCCTCCCTCAGTCTCCAAAACTGTGGGACTCCCTCAGTCCCCCTCCCTCAGTCTCCAATCTGTGGGACTCCCGCACTCCCCCCTCCCTCAGTCTTCAAACTGTGGGACTCCCTCACTCCTCCCCCCCTCCCTCTGTCTCCAAACTGTGGGACTCCCTCACTCCCCCCTCCCTCAATCTCCAAACTGTGGGACTCCCTCACTCCCCCCTCCCTCAGCCTCCAAACTGTGGGACTCCCTCACTCCCCCTCCCTCAGTCTCCAAACTGTGGGACTCCCTCACTCCCCCTTCCCTCAGTCTCCAAACTGTGAGACTCCCTCACTCCCCCCCTCCCTCAGTCTCCAAACTGTGGGACTCCCTCACTCCCCCTTCCCTCAGTCTCCAAACTGTGAGACTCCCTCACTCCCCCCTCCCTCAGTCTCCAAACTGTGGGACTCCCTCACTCCCCCTCCCTCAGTCTCCAAACTGTGGGACTCCCTCACTCCCCCCTCCCTCAGCCTCCAAACTGTGGGACTCCCTCACTCCCCCTCCCTCAGTCTCCAAACTGTGGGACTACCTCACTCCCCCTCCCTCAGTCACCAAACTGCGGGTCACCCTCACTCCCCCCTCCCTCAGTCTCCAAACTTTGGGACTCCCTCACTCCCCTCCCTCAGTCTCCAAACTGTGGGACTCCCTCACTCCCCCTCCCTCAGTATCCAAACTGCGGGACTCCCTCACTCCCCCTCCCTCAGTCTCCAAACTGCGGGACTCCCTCACTCCCCCTCCCTCAGTCTCCAAACTGTGGGACTCCCTCACTCCCCCCTCCCTCAGTCTCCAAACTGCGGGACTCCCTCGCTCGCCCCTCCCTCAGTCTCCAAACTTTGGGATTCCCTTACTCCGCCCTCCCTCAGCCTCCAAACTGTGGGACTCCCTCACTTCCCCCTCCCTCAGTCTCCAAACTGTGGGACTCCCTCACTCCCCCCTCCCTCAGTCTCCAAACTGCGGGACTCCCTCGCTCCCCCCTCCCTCAGCCTCCAAACTGTGGGACTCCCTCACTCCCCCCTCCCTCAGCCTCCAAACGGTGGGACTCACTCACTCCCCCCTCCGTCAATCTCCAAACTGTGGGGCACCCTCACTCCCCCCTCCCTCAGTCTCCAAACTGTGGGATTCCCTCGCTCCCCCCTCCCTCAACCTCCAAACTGTGGGACTCCCTCACTCCCCCCTCCCACTGTCTCCAAACTGTGTGACTCCCTCACTCCCCCCTCCCTCAGTCTCCAAACTGTGGGACTCCCTCACTCTCCCCTCCCTCAGTCTCCAAACTGTGGGACTCCCTCACTCCCCCCTCCCTCAGTCTCCAAACTGTGGGACTCCCTCACTCCCCCCCCCCCTCAGTCTCCAAACTGTGTGACTCCCTCACTCCCCCCTCCCTCAGTCTCCAAACTGTGGGACTCCCCCCTCCCTCAGTCTCCAAACTGTGGGACTCCCTCACTCCCCCCTCCCTCAGTCACCAAACTGTGGGACTCCCTCACTCCCCCCTCCCTCAATCTCCAAACTGTGGGACTCCCTCACACCCCCCCCCCTCAGTCTCCAAACTGTGGGACTCCCTCACTCCCCCCCCTCCCTCAGTCTCCAAACTGTGGGACTCCCTCACTCCCCCCTCCCTTAGTCTCCAAACTGTGGGACTCCCTCACTCCCCCTCCCTCAGTCTCCAAAACTGTGGGACTCCCTCACTCCCCCCTCCCTCAGTCTCCAAACTGTGGGACTCCCTCACTCCCCCTCCCTCAGTCTCCAAACTGCGGGACTCCCTCACTCCCCCTCCCTCAGTCTCCAAACTGTGGGACTCCCTCACTCCCCCCTCTCTCAGTCTCCAAACTGTGGGACTCCCTCACTCCGCCCTCCCTCAGCCTCCAAACTGTGAGACTCCCTCACTCCGCCCTCCCTCAGCCTCCAAACTGTGAGACTCCCTCACTCCCCCCTCCCTCAGACTCCAAACTGTGGGACTCCCTCACTTCCCCCTCCCTCAATCTCCAAACTGTGGGACTCCCTCACTCCCCCCTCCCTCAGTCTCCAAACTGTGGGACTCCCTCACTCCCGCCTCCCTCAGTCTCCAAACTGTGGGACTCCCTCACTCCCCCTCCCTCAGTCTCCAAACTGTGGGACTCCCTCACTCCCCCCTCCCTCAGTCTCCAAACTGTGGGACTCCCTCACTCCCCCCTCCCTCAGTCTCCAAACTGTGGGACTCCCTCACTCCCCCCTCCACAGTCTCCAAACTGTGAGACTCCCTCACTCCCCGCTCCCGCAGTCTCCAAACTGTGGGACCCCCTCACTCCCCCCTCCCTCAGCCTCCAAACTGGTGGGACTCCCTCACTCCCCCCTCCACAGTCTCCAAACTGTGGGGCTCCCTCACTCCCCCACTCCCTCAATCTCCAAACTGTGGGACTCCCTCACACCCCCCTCCCTCAGACTCCAAACTGTGGGACTCCTCACTCCCCCCTCCCTCAGTCTCCAAACTGTGGGACTCCCTCACTCCCCCATCCCTCAGCATCCAAATTGTGGGACTCCCTCACTCCCCCCTCCCTTAATCTCCAAACTGTGGGGCACCCTCACTCCCCCCTCCTTCAGTCTCCAAACTGTGGGATTCCCTCACTCCCCCCTCCCTCAGCCTCCAAACTGTGGGACTCCCTCACTCCCCCTCCCTCAGTCTCCAAACTGTGGGACTACCTCACTCCCCCCTCCCACAGCCTCCAAACTGTGGGACTCCCTCACTCCCCCTCCCTCAGTCTCCAAACTGTGGGACTCCCTCACTCCCCCCTTCCTCAGTCCCCAAACTGTGGGACTACATCACGCCCCCCTCCCTCAGTCTCCAAACTGTGGGACTCCCTCACTCCCCCCTCCCTCAGCCTCCAAACGGTGGGACTCACTCACTCCCCCCTCCGTCAATCTCCAAACTGTGGGGCACCCTCACTCCCCCCTCCCTCAGTCTCCAAACTGTGGGATTCCCTCGCTCCCCCCTCCCTCAACCTCCAAACTGTGGGACTCCCTCTCTCCCCCCTCCCACTGTCTCCAAACTGTGTGACTCCCTCACTCCCCCCTCCCTCAGTCTCCAAACTGTGGGCCTCCCTCACTCTCCCCTCCCTCAGTCTCCAAACTGTGGGACTCCCTCACTCCCCCCTCCCTCAGTCTCCAAACTGTGGGACTCCCTCACTCCCCCCCCCCCTCAGTCTCCAAACTGTGTGACTCCCTCACTCCCCCCTCCCTCAGTCTCCAAACTGTGGGACTCCCCCCTCCCTCAGTCTCCAAACTGTGGGACTCCCTCACTCCCCCCTCCCTCAATCTCCAAACTGTGGGACTCCCTCACACCCCCCCCCCTCAGTCTCCAAACTGTGGGACTCCCTCACTCCCCCCCCTCCCTCAGTCTCCAAACTGTGGGACTCCCTCACTCCCCCCTCCCTTAGTCTCCAAACTGTGGGACTCCCTCACTCCCCCTCCCTCAGTCTCCAAAACTGTGGGACTCCCTCACTCCCCCCTCCCTCAGTCTCCAAACTGTGGGTCTCCCTCACTCCCCCCTCCCTCAGTCTCCAAAACTGTGGGACTCCCTCAGTCCCCCTCCCTCAGTCTCCAATCTGTGGGACTCCCGCACTCCCCCCTCCCTCAGTCTTCAAACTGTGGGACTCCCTCACACCCCCCTCCCTCAGTCTCCAAACTGTGGGACTCCCTCACTCCCCCCCCCTCCCTCTGTCTCCAAACTGTGGGACTCCCTCACTCCCCCCTCCCTCAATCTCCAAACTGTGGGACTCCCTCACTCCCCCCTCCCTCAGCCTCCAAACTGTGGGACTCCCTCACTCCCCCTCCCTCAGTCTCCAAACTGTGGGACTCCCTCACTCCCCCTTCCCTCAGTCTCCAAACTGTGAGACTCCCTCACTCCCCCCCTCCCTCAGTCTCCAAACTGTGGGACTCCCTCACTCCACCCTCCCTCAGCCTCCAAACTGTGGGACTCCCTCACTCCCCCTCCCTCAGTCTCCAAACTGTGGGACTCCCTCACTCCCCCTTCCCTCAGTCTCCAAACTGTGAGACTCCCTCACTCCCCCCTCCCTCAGTCTCCAAACTGTGGGACTCTCTCACTCCCCCTCCCTCAGTCTCCAAACTGTGGGACTCCATCACTCCCCCCTCCCTCAGCCTCCAAACTGTGGGACTCCCTCACTCCCCCTCCCTCAGTCTCCAAACTGTGGGACTACCTCACTCCCCCCTCCCTCAGTCACCAATCTGTGGGGCACCCTCACTCCCCCCTCCCTCAGTCTCCAAACTTTGGGACTCCCTCACTCCCCTCCCTCAGTCTCCAAACTGTGGGACTCCCTCACTCCCCCTCCCTCAGTATCCAAACAGCGGGACTTCCTCACTCCCCCTCCCTCAGTCTCCAAACTGCGGGACTCCCTCACTCCCCCTCCCTCAGTCTCCAAACTGTGGGACTCCCTCACTCCCCCCTCCCTCAGTCTCCAAACTGCGGGACTCCCTCGCTCGCCCCTCCCTCAGTCTCCAAACTTTGGGACTCCCTTACTCCGCCCTCCCTCAGCCTCCAAACTGTGGGACTCCCTCACTTCCCCCTCCCTCAGTCTCCAAACTGTGGGACTCCCTCACTCCCCCCTCCCTCAGTCTCCAAACTGTGGGACTCCCTCACTCCCCCCTCCCTCAGTCTCCAAACTGCGGGACTCCCTCGCTCCCCCCTCCCTCAGCCTCCAAACTGTGGGACTCCCTCACTCCCCCCTCCCTCAGCCTCCAAACGGTGGGACTCACTCACTCCCCCCTCCGTCAATCTCCAAACTGTGGGGCACCCTCACTCCCCCCTCCCTCAGTCTCCAAACTGTGGGATTCCCTCGCTCCCCCCTCCCTCAACCTCCAAACTGTGGGACTCCCTCACTCCCCCCTCCCACTGTCTCCAAACTGTGTGACTCCCTCACTCCCCCCTCCCTCAGTCTCCAAACTGTGGGACTCCCTCACTCTCCCCTCCCTCAGTCTCCAAACTGTGGGACTCCCTCACTCCCCCCTCCCTCAGTCTCCAAACTGTGGGACTCCCTCACTCCCCCCCCCCCTCAGTCTCCAAACTGTGTGACTCCCTCACTCCCCCCTCCCTCAGTCTCCAAACTGTGGGACTCCCCCCTCCCTCAGTCTCCAAACTGTGGGACTCCCTCACTCCCCCCTCCCTCAGTCTCCAAACTGTGGGACTCCCTCACTCCCCCCTCCCTCAATCTCCAAACTGTGGGACTCCCTCACACCCCCCCCCCCTCAGTCTCCAAACTGTGGGACTCCCTCACTCCCCCCCCTCCCTCAGTCTCCAAACTGTGGGACTCCCTCACTCCCCCCTCCCTTAGTCTCCAAACTGTGGGACTCCCTCACTCCCCCTCCCTCAGTCTCCAAAACTGTGGGACTCCCTCACTCCCCCCTCCCTCAGTCTCCAAACTGTGGGACTCCCTCACTCCCCCTCCCTCAGTCTCCAAACTGCGGGACTCCCTCACTCCCCCTCCCTCAGTCTCCAAACTGTGGGACTCCCTCACTCCCCCCTCTCTCAGTCTCCAAACTGTGGGACTCCCTCACTCCGCCCTCCCTCAGCCTCCAAACTGTGAGACTCCCTCACTCCGCCCTCCCTCAGCCTCCAAACTGTGAGACTCCCTCACTCCCCCCTCCCTCAGACTCCAAACTGCGGGACTCCCTCACTCCGCCCTCCCTCAGTCTCCAAACTCTGGGACTACCTCACTCCCCCCTCCCACAGCCTCCAAACTGTGGGACTCCCTCACTCCCCCTCCCTCAGTCTCCAAACTGTGGGACTCCCTCACTCCACCCTTCCTCAGTCCCCAAACTGTGGGACTACATCACGCCCCCCTCCCTCAGTCTCCAAACTGTGGGACTCCCTCACTCCCCCCTCCCTCAGCCTCCAAACGGTGGGACTCACTCACTCCCCCCTCCGTCAATCTCCAAACTGTGGGGCACCCTCACTCCCCCCTCCCTCAGTCTCCAAACTGTGGGATTCCCTCGCTCCCCCCTCCCTCAACCTCCAAACTGTGGGACTCCCTCACTCCCCCCTCCCACTGTCTCCAAACTGTGTGACTCACTCACTCCCCCCTCCCTCAGTCTCCAAACTGTGGGCCTCCCTCACTCTCCCCTCCCTCAGTCTCCAAACTGTGGGACTCCCTCACTCCCCCCTCCCTCAGTCTCCAAACTGTGGGACTCCCTCACTCCCCCCCCCCCCTCAGTCTCCAAACTGTGGGACTCCCCCCTCCCTCAGTCTCCAAACTGTGGGACTCCCTCACTCCCCCCTCCCTCAGTCTCCAAACTGTGGGACTCCCTCACTCCCCCCTCCCTCAATCTCCAAACTGTGGGACTCCCTCACACCCCCCCCCCTCAGTCTCCAAACTGTGGGACTCCCTCACTCCCCCCCCCTCCCTCAGTCTCCAAACTGTGGGACTCCCTCACTCCCCCCTCCCTTAGTCTCCAAACTGTGGGACTCCCTCACTCCCCCTCCCTCAGTCTCCAAAACTGTGGGACTCCCTCATTCCCCCCTCCCTCAGTCTCCAAACTGTGGGTCTCCCTCACTCCCCCCTCCCTCAGTCTCCAAAACTGTGGGACTCCCTCAGTCCCCCTCCCTCAGTCTCCAAACTGTGGGACTCCCTCTCACCCCCCTCCCTCAGTCTCCAAACTGTGGGACTCCCTCACTCCCCCCCCCTCCCTCTGTCTCCAAACTGTGGGACTCCCTCACTCCCCCCTCCCTCAATCTCCAAACTGTGGGACTCCCTCACTCCCCCCTCCCTCAGCCTCCAAACTGTGGGACTCCCTCACTCCCCCTCCCTCAGTCTCCAAACTGTGGGACTCCCTCACTCCCCCTTCCCTCAGTCTCCAAACTGTGAGACTCCCTCACTCCCCCCCTCCCTCAGTCTCCAAACTGTGGGACTCCCTCACTCCACCCTCCCTCAGCCTCCAAACTGTGGGACTCCCTCACTCCCCCTCCCTCAGTCTCCAAACTGTGGGACTCCCTCACTCCCCCTTCCCTCAGTCTCCAAACTGTGAGACTCCCTCACTCCCCCCTCCCTCAGTCTCCAAACTGTGGGACTCCCTCACTCCCCCTCCCTCAGTCTCCAAACTGTGGGACTCCCTCACTCCCCCCTCCCTCAGCCTCCAAACTGTGGGACTCCCTCACTCCCCCTCCCTCAGTCTCCAAACTGTGGGACTACCTCACTCCCCCTCCCTCAGTCACCAAACTGTGGGGCACCCTCACTCCCCCCTCCCTCAGTCTCCAAACTTTGGGACTCCCTCACTCCCCTCCCTCAGTCTCCAAACTGTGGGACTCCCTCACTCCCCCTCCCTCAGTATCCAAACTGCGGGACTCCCTCACTCCCCCTCCCTCAGTCTCCAAACTGCGGGACTCCCTCACTCCCCCTCCCTCAGTCTCCAAACTGTGGGACTCCCTCACTCCCCCCTCCCTCAGTCTCCAAACTGCGGGACTCCCTCGCTCGCCCCTCCCTCAGTCTCCAAACTTTGGGACTCCCTTACTCCGCCCTCCCTCAGCCTCCAAACTGTGGGACTCCCTCACTTCCCCCTCCCTCAGTCTCCAAACTGTGGGACTCCCTCACTCCCCCCTCCCTCAGTCTCCAAACTGTGGGACTCCCTCACTCCCCCCTCCCTCAGTCTCCAAACTGCGGGACTCCCTCGCTCCCCCCTCCCTCAGCCTCCAAACTGTGGGACTCCCTCACTCCCCCCTCCCTCAGCCTCCAAACGGTGGGACTCACTCACTCCCCCCTCCGTCAATCTCCAAACTGTGGGGCACCCTCACTCCCCCCTCCCTCAGTCTCCAAACTGTGGGATTCCCTCGCTCCCCCCTCCCTCAACCTCCAAACTGTGGGACTCCCTCACTCCCCCCTCCCACTGTCTCCAAACTGTGTGACTCCCTCACTCCCCCCTCCCTCAGTCTCCAAACTGTGGGACTCCCTCACTCTCCCCTCCCTCAGTCTCCAAACTGTGGGACTCCCTCACTCCCCCCTCCCTCAGTCTCCAAACTGTGGGACTCCCTCACTCCCCCCCCCCTCAGTCTCCAAACTGTGTGACTCCCTCACTCCCCCCCCCCCTCAGTCTCCAAACTGTGGGACTCCCTCACTCCCCCCTCCCTCAGTCTCCAAACTGTGGGACTCCCTCACTCCCCCCTCCCTCAATCTCCAAACTGTGGGACTCCCTCACACCCCCCCCCCCTCAGTCTCCAAACTGTGGGACTCCCTCACTCCCCCCCTCCCTCAGTCTCCAAACTGTGGGACTCCCTCACTCCCCCCTCCCTTAGTCTCCAAACTGTGGGACTCCCTCACTCCCCCTCCCTCAGTCTCCAAAACTGTGGGACTCCCTCACTCCCCCCTCCCTCAGTCTCCAAACTGTGGGACTCCCTCACTCCCCCTCCCTCAGTCTCCAAACTGCGGGACTCCCTCACTCCCCCCCTCCCTCAGTCTCCAAACTGTGGGACTCCCTCACTCCCCCCTCTCTCAGTCTCCAAACTGTGGGACTCCCTCACTCCGCCCTCCCTCAGCCTCCAAACTGTGAGACTCCCTCACTCCGCCCTCCCTCAGCCTCCAAACTGTGAGACTCCCTCACTCCCCCCTCCCTCAGACTCCAAACTGCGGGACTCCCTCACTCCGCCCTCTCTCAGTCTCCAAACTGTGGGACTCCCTCACTCCCCCCTCCCTCAGTCTCCAAACTGTGGGACTCCCTCACTCACCCCTCCCTCAGTCTCCAAACTGCGGGACTCCCTCGCTCCCCCCTCCCTCAGCCTCCAAACTGTTGGACTCCCTCACTCCCCTCTCCCTCAGTCTCCAAACTGTGGGACTCCCTCACTCCGCCCTCCCTCAGCCTCCAAACTGTGGGACTCCCTCACTTCCCCCTCCCTCAATCTCCAAACTGTGGGACTCCCTCACTCCCCCCTCCCTCAGTCTCCAAACTGTGGGACTCCCTCACTCCCCCCTCCCTCAGCCTCCAAACTGTGGGACTCCCTCACTCCCCCCTCCCTCAGTCTCCAAACTGTGGGACTCCCTCACTCCCCCTCCCTCAGTCTCCAAACTGTGGGACTCCCTCACTCCCCCCTCCCTCAGCCTCCAAACTGTGGGACTCCCTCACTCCCCCTCCCTCAGCCTCCAAACTGTGGGACTCCCTCACTCCCCCTCCCTCAGTCTCCAAACTGTGGGACTCCCTCACTCCCCCCTCCCTCAGCCTCCAAACTGTGGGACTCCCTCACTCCCCCCTCCCTCAGTCTCCAAACTGTGGGACTCCCTCACTCCCCCCTCCCTCAGTCTCCAAACTGTGGGACTCCCTCACTCCCCCTCCCTCAGTCTCCAAACTGTGGGACTCCCTCACTCCCCCCTCCCTCAGCCTCCAAACTGTGGGACTCCCTCACTCCCCCTCCCTCAGTTTCCAAACTGTGGGACTCCCTCACTCCCCCCTCCCTCAGTCTCCAAACTGTGGGACTCCCTCACTCCCCCTCCCTCAGTCTCCAAACTGTGGGACTCCCTCACTCCCCCTCCCTCAGTCTCTTAACTGTGGGACTCCCTCACTCCCCCCTCCCTCAGCCTCCAAACTGTGGGACTCCCTCACTCCCCCCTCCCTCAGTCTCCAAACTGTGGGACTCCCTCACTCCCCCTCCCTCAGCCTCCAAACTGTGGGACTCACTCACTCCCCCTCCCTCAGTCTCCAAACTGTGGGACTCCCTCACTCCCCCCTCCCTCAGTCTCCAAACTGTGGGACTCCCTCACTCCCCCCTCCCTCAATCTCCCAACTGTGGAACTCCCTCACACCCCCCCCCTCAGTCTCCAAACTGTGGGACTCCCTCACTCCCCCCCCCTCCCTCAGTCTCCAAACTGTGGGACTCCCTCACTCCCCCCTCCCTTAGTCTCCAAACTGTGGGACTCCCTCACTCCCCCTCCCTCAGTCTCCAAAACTGTGGGACTCCCTCACTCCCCCCTCCCTCAGTCTCCAAACTGTGGGACTCCCTCACTCCCCCTCCCTCAGTCTCCAAACTGCGGGACTCCCTCACTCCCCCTCCCTCAGTCTCCAAACTGTGGGACTCCCTCACTCCCCCCTCTCTCAGTCTCCAAACTGTGGGACTCCCTCACTCCGCCCTCCCTCAGCCTCCAAACTGTGAGACTCCCTCACTCCCCCCTCCCTCAGACTCCAAACTGTGGGACTCCCTCACTCCCCCCTCCCTCAGTCTCCAAACTGTGGGACTCCCTCACTCCCCCTCCCTCAGTCTCCAAACTGCGGGACTCCCTCACTCCCCCTCCCTCAGTCTCCAAACTGTGGGACTCCCTCACTCCCCCCTCTCTCAGTCTCCAAACTGTGGGACTCCCTCACTCCGCCCTCCCTCAGCCTCCAAACTGTGAGACTCCCTCACTCCCCCCTCCCTCAGACTCCAAACTGTGGGACTCCCTCACTCCCCCTCCCTCAGTCTCCAAACTGCGGGACTCCCTCACTCCCCCTCCCTCAGTCTCCAAACTGTGGGACTCCCTCACTCCCCCCTCTCTCAGTCTCCAAACTGTGGGACTCCCTCACTCCGCCCTCCCTCAGCCTCCAAACTGTGAGACTCCCTCACTCCCCCCTCCCTCAGACTCCAAACTGCGGGACTCCCTCACTCCGCCCTCCCTCAGTCTCCAAACTGTGGGACTCCCTCACTCCCCCCTCCCTCAGTCTCCAAACTGTGGGACTCCCTCACTCACCCCTCCCTCAGTCTCCAAACTGCGGGACTCCCTCGCTCCCCCCTCCCTCAGCCTCCAAACTGTGGGACTCCCTCACTCCCCCCTCCCTCAGTCTCCAAACTGTGGGACTCCCTCACTCCCCCCTCCCTCAGCCTCCAAACTGTGGGACTCCCTCACTTCCCCCTCCCTCAATCTCCAAACTGTGGGACTCCCTCACTCCCCCCTCCCTCAGTCTCCAAACTGTGGGACTCCCTCACTCCCCCCTCCCTCAGCCTCCAAACTGTGGGACTCCCTCACTCCCCCCTCCCTCAGCCTCCAAACTGTGGGACTCCCTCACTCCCCCTCCCTCAGCCTCCAAACTGTGGGACTCCCTCACTCCCCCTCCCTCAGTCTCCAAACTGTGGGACTCCCTCACTCCCCCCTCCCTCAGCCTCCAAACTGTGGGACTCCCTCACTCCCCCCTCCCTCAGTCTCCAAACTGTGGGACTCCCTCACTCCCCCCTCCCTCAGTCTCCAAACTGTGAGACTCCCTCACTCCCCCTCCCTCAGTCTCCAAACTGTGGGACTCCCTCACTCCCCCCTCCCTCAGCCTCCAAACTGTGGGACTCCCTCACTCCCCCTCCCTCAGTCTCCAAACTGTGGGACTCCCTCACTCCCCCCTCCCTCAGTCTCCAAACTGCGGGACTCCCTCGCTCCCCCCTCCCTCAGCCTCCAAACTGTGGGACTCCCTCACTCCCCCCTCCCTCAGTCTCCAAACTGTGGGACTCCCTCACTCCCCCCTCCCTCAGTCTCCAAACTGTGGGACTCCCTCACTCCCCCCTCCCTCAGTCTCCAAACTGTGGGACTCCCTCACTCCCCCCTCCCTCAGCCTCCAAACTGTGGGACTCCCTCAGTCCCCCCTCCCTCAGTCTCCAAACTGTGGGACTCCCTCGCTCCCCCTCCCTCAGTCTCCAAACTGTGGGACTCCCTCACTCCCCCCTCCCTCAGTCTCCAAACTGCGGGACTCCCTCGCTCCCCCCTCCCTCAGTCTTCAAACTGTGGGACTCCCTCACTCCCCCCTCCCTCAGTCTCCAAACTGCGGGACTCCCTCGCTCCCCCCTCCCTCAGTCTTCAAACTGCGGGACTCCCTCGCTCCCCCCTCCCTCAGTCTGGAACGAGTTTGAATGATGCAATTAAACTAAATTAAAGTAACTCAGGGTGAAATTTAAAAGGGGGCCACCCCTCAAAGGATAACCAAAAGCAAATTAAGCGGGAAACATAAACTAAATTGTGATCAAGCGGTGCGGGTAAAGAGCCTCGTGGAATGTACGGAATCCCGGAGGAGGTCTTTCTGCCAATCGAGGCTACACTGGCCCCTTTAAGAGCACCCCACCCAAGCTTACGCCCCCGCCCTATCCCCGCAACCCCACCTAACGTTCGAGCACCGTGGGGCAATTTAGCGTAGGTTCATCGGGCCTTGCGAATTAGGGGCGGAAGTCGACAGTGCAGCCCTTCAAGCCTGCTCTGCCATTCGCTCAGATCTTGGCTGAACTCTTCCTGGTCCCAACTCCACCTCCCTGCCCATTCCCCATATCCCCTTCGCCCATTTTCGTTCTCAGAAATATATACACCTCCGTCTTGCAACCATTTAGTGACCCCCAGATTCCACCGCACTGTGGGACAGCGAGTTCCGCAAATTCACCCCCCTCTCCGAGAAGTAGTTCCTCCTCAACTCAGCTCTAAATCCACCGCCTCTCGACCTACATCTGTGACCCGTCGTTCTATTTTCCCCGCACAATCTTCTAAACACCAGCAAGTATTTTGTTAAGTGTAAGTTTGGAGTGGCCAATTCTTTTCTGGTTCCAATTAAGGGGCACTTTAGCGCGGCCAATCCACCTCACCTGCACGTCTTTGGGTTGTGGGGGTGAGGCCCACGCAGACACGGGGAGAGTGTGCAAACTCCACACGGACAGTGACCCAGAGCCGGGATCGAATCCGGGTCCCCGCCGCCGTGAGGCAGCAGTGCTAACCACTGCGCCACCCATGCCCCAACAAGTATAAACCAAAACTGATTAATCTCTCCTCATCTATCAAAGGGCCAAAATATCTCCACCCGCCCTGGAGGGGTTGCACGATTGGATAGGTCATGGTTTGTAGACAGGTTAAAGGGCAGTTTGAAGAATCACGAATGAATCAATCTTTCTCTTCTCAGACACGAGTAGTCGCTCGCAACGGCAAGGATTGTCTCGTCAAGTCTTGTCAACGGCAAGTCTCACATTTCCACTACCAACGAATGTCCCAATTGTTGCCGGAACCGGGAACCTGGTCGGAATTCTTCCCAAAATTCATGGATGGACAAAGTGAGATTTATTTGCAAGTCGCCCCCCCCCCTCCTCAATGAGCACCCTGCCCCTCCCCAAACACAGGTACAGCACGGGGTTAGACACAGAGTAATGCTCCCTCTACACTGTCCCCATCAAACACTCCCAGGACAGGTACAGCACGGGGTTAGATACAGAGTAAAGCTCCCTCTACATTGTCCCCATCAAACACTCCCAGGACAGGTACAGCACGGGGTCAGATACAGAGTAAAGCTCCCTCTACACTGTCCCCATCAAACACACCCAGGACAGGTACAGCACGGGGTTAGATACAGAGTAAAGCTCCCTCTACACTATCCCCATCAAACACTCCCAGGACAGGTACAGCACGGGGTTAGATACAGAGTAAAGCTCCCTCTACACTATCCCCATCAAACACTCCCAGGACAGGTACAGCACGGGGTTAGATCCAGAGTAAAGCTCCCTCTACACTGTCCCCATCAAACACTCACAGGACAGGTACAGCACGGGGTTAGATACAGAGTAAAGCTCCCTCTACACTGTCCCCATCAAACACTCCCAGGACAGGTACAGCACGGGGTTAGATACCGAGTAAAGCTCCCTCTACACTGTCCCCATCAAACACTCACAGGACAGGTACAGCACGGGGTTAGATACAGAGTAAAGCTCCCTCTACACTGTCCCCATCAAACACTCACAGGACAGGTACAGCATGGGGTTAGATACCGAGTAAAGCTCCCTCTACACTGTCCCCATCAAACACTCACAGGACAGGTACAGCACGGGGTTAGATACAGAGTAAAGCTCCCTCTACACTGTCCCCATCAAACACTCCCAGGACAGGTACAGCACGGGGTTAGACACAGAGGAAAGCTCCCTCTACACTGTCCCCATCAAACACTCCCAGGTTAGGTACAGCACGGGGTTAGATACAGAGTAAAGCTCCCACTACACTGTCCCCATCAAACACTCCCAGGACAGGTACAGCACGGGGTTAGATACAGAGTAAAGCTCCCTCTACACTGTCCCCATCAAACACTCACAGGACAGGTACAGCATGGGGTTAGATACCGAGTAAAGCTCCCTCTACACTGTCCCCATCAAACACTCACAGGACAGGTACAGCACGGGGTTAGATACAGAGTAAAGCTCCCTCTACACTGTCCCCATCAAACACTCCCAGGACAGGTACAGCACGGGGTCAGATACAGAGTAAAGCTCCCTCTACACTGTCCCCATCAAACACTCACAGGACAGGTACAGCATGGGGTTAGATACCGAGTAAAGCTCCCTCTACACTGTCCCCATCAAACACTCCCAGTACAGATACAGCACGGGGATAGATACAGAGTAAAGCTGCCTCTACACTGTCCCCATCACACGCTCCCAGGACAGTTACAGCACGGGGTTAGATACAGAGTAAAGCTCCCTCTACACTGTCCCCATCAAACACTCCCAGGACAGGTACAGCACGGGGTTAGATACAGAGTAAAGCTCCCTCTACACTGTCCCCATCAAACACTCCCAGGACAGGTACAGCACGGGGTTAGATACAGAGTAAAGCTCCCTCTACACTGTCCCCATCAAACACTCCCAGGACAGATACAGCACGGGGATAGATACAGAGTAAAGCTGCCTCTACACTGTCCCCATCACACACTCCCAGGACAGGTACAGCACGGGGTTAGATACAGAGTAAAGCTGCCTCTACACTGTCCCCATCACACACTCCCAGGATAGGTACAGCACGGGGTTAGATACAGAGTAAAGCTCCCTCTACACTGTCCCCGTCAAGCACTCCCAGGACAGGTACAGCACGGGGTTAGATACAGAGTAAAGCTCCCTCTACACTGTCCCCGTCAAGCACTCCCAGGACAGGTACAGCACGGGGTTAGATACAGAGTAAAGCTCCCTCTACACTGTCCCCATCAAACACTCCCAGGACAGGTACAGCAAGGGGTTAGATACAGAGTAAAGCTCCCTCTACACTGTCCCCATCAAACACTCCCAGGACAGGTACAGCACGGGGTTAGATACAGAGTAAAGCTCCCTCTACACTGTCCCCATCAAACACTCCCAGGACAGGTACAGCACGGGGTTAGATACAGAGTAAAGCTCCCTCTACACTGTCCCCATCAAACACTCCCAGGACAGGTACAGCACAGGATTAGATACAGAGTAAAGCTCCCACTACACTGTCCCCATCAAACAATCCCAGGACAGGTACAGCACAGGATTAGATACAGAGTAAAGCTCCCTCTACACTGTCCCCATCATACACTCCCAGGACAGGCACAGCACGGGGTTAGATACAGAGTGAAGCTGCCTCTACACTGTCCCCATCAAACACTCCCAGGACAGGTACAGCACAGGATTAGATACAGAGTAAAGCTCCCACTACACTGTCCCCATCAAACACTCCCAGGACAGGTACAGCACAGGATTAGATACAGAGTAAAGCTCCCTCTACACTGTCCCCATCATACACTCCCAGGACAGGCACAGCACGGGGTTAGATGCAGAGTGAAGCTGCCTCTACACTGTCCCCATCAAACACTCCCAGGACAGGTACAGCACGGGGTTAGATACAGAGTAATGCTCCCTCTACACTGTCCCCATCAAACACTCCCAAACAGGTACAGCACAGGGTTAGATACAGAGTAAAGCTCCCTCTACACTGTCCCCACCAAACACTCCCAGGACAGTTACAGCACGGGGTTAGATACAGAGTAAAGCTCCCTCTACACTGTCCCCATCATACACTCCCAGGGCAGGTACAGCACAGGGTTAGATACAGAGTAAAGCTCCCTCTACACTGTCCCCATCAAACACTCCCAGGACAGGTACAGCACGGGGTTAGATACAGAGTAATGCTCCCTCTGCACTGTCCCCATCAAACACTCCCAGGACAGGTACAGCACGGGGTTAGATACAGAGTAATGCTCCCTCTGCACTGTCCCCATCAAACACTCCCAAGACAGGTACAGCACGGGGTTAGATACAGAGTAAAGCTCCCCCTACACTGTCCCCATCATACACTCCCAGGACAGGTACAGCACGGGGTTAGATACAGAGTAAAGCTTCCCCTACACTGTCCCCATCATACATTCCCAGGACAGGTACAGCACGGGGTTAGATACAGAGTAAAGCTCCCTCTACACTGTCCCCATCAAACACTCCCAGGACAGGTACAGCACAGGGTTAGATACAGGGTAAAGCTCCCCCTACACTGTCCCCATCATACACTCCCAGGACAGGTACAGCACGGGGTTAGATACAGAGTAAAGCTCCCCCTACACTGTCCCCATCATACACTCCCAGGACAGGTACAGCACGGGGTTAGATACAGAGTAAAGCTCCCTCTACACTGTCCCCATCAAACACTCCCAGGACAGGTACAGTACGGGGTTAGATACAGAGTAAAGCTCCCTCTACACTGTCCCTGTTCTTGTCTTTGGGAACAGGCAGATACTCGGTGGGATCTTACTGTGCCTGTTCTTGCTCTGTTTCAGTGAGCTGGGGTTCCTGGTACGACCATGTGAAGGGATGGTGGGAAGCGCAGGACAAACATCGGATTCTCTTCCTCTTCTATGAGGATATGAAGGAGGTAACGGCAGTGGGAGGGACCGAGTGTGGAGGAGAATGAGTGTCCGAGGGTGTGACAGAGAGAGGGTGACCAAGAGAGAATGAGAGAGAGAGTGAGAGAGAGATAGAGAGTGAGAATGCTATTTCAGGGTGAGAGCCCTGAATCCCCCCCCCCCTCTGGTTGGTCGTTCCGTCTCTCACTGACCCCTGGTCTGGACGGTCAGTCGCCTTCTCAAGGAGCTGGGTCTGAATGGACAATTCCCTCTCACTGACCCTTGACCTCATTTCTGGATGCTCGGTCCCGTCTCAGTGACCCCTGACCCTGGTTCTGGTTTCTCGGTCCCCCTGACTCACTGACCCCTGACCCCGGTTCTGGTTTTTCGGTCCCCCCGTCTCAGTGACCCCTGACCCCGGTTCTGGTTATTCAGTCCCCCCTGTTTCACTGACCCCTGACCCCGGTTCTGGTTTCTCGGTCCCCCTGTCTCACTGACCTCTGACCCCGGTACTGGTTTCTCGGTCCCCCTGTCTCACTGACCCCTGACCCCGGTTCTGGTTTCTCGGTCCCACTGTCTCACTGACCCCTGACCCCGGTTCTGGTTTCTCGGTCCCCCTGTCTCACTGACCCCTGACCCCGGTTCTGGTTATTCAGTCCCCCCTGTCTCACTGACCCCTGACCCCGGTTCTGGTTTTTCGGTCCTCCTGTCTCACTGACCCCTGACCCCAGTTCTGGTTATTCAGTCCCCCCTGTCTCACTGACCCCTGACCCCGGTTCTGGTTATTCAGTCCCCCCTGTCTCACTGACCCCTGACCCCGGTTCTGGTTTTTCGGTCCCCCTGTCTCACTGACCCCTGACCCCGGTTCTGGTTTTTCGGTCCCCCTGTCTCACTGACCCCTGACCCCGTTTCTGGTTTCTCAGTCCCCTGTCTCACTGACCCCTGACCCCAGGTCTGGTTATTCAGTCCCCCTGTCTCACTGACCCCTGACCCCGGTTCTGGTTTCTCGCTCCCCGGTCTCACTGACCCCTGACCCCGGTTCTGGTTCCTCAGTCCCCCTCTCTCAGTGACCCCTGACCCTGGTTCTGGTTTCTCGGTCCCCCTGTCTCACTGACCCCTGACCCCGGTTCTGGTTTCTCGGTCCCCTGTCTCACTGACCCCTGACCCCGGTTCTGGTTTTTCGGTCCCCCTGTCTCACTGACCCCTGACCCCAGTTCTGGTTATTCAGTCCCCCCTGTCTCACTGACCCCTGACCCCGGTTCTGGTTTCTCGGTCCCCTGTCTCACTGACCCCTGACCCCGGTTCTGGTTATTCAGTTCCCCCTGTCTCACTGACCCCTGACCCCGGTTCTGGTTATTCAGTCCCCCCTGTCTCACTGACCCCTGACCCCGGTTCTGGTTTTTTGTTCCCCCTGTCTCACTGACCCCTGACCCCGGTTCTGGTTTTTCGGTCCCCCTGTCTCACTGACCCCTGACCCCGGTTCTGGTTTCTCAGTCCCCTGTCTCACTGACCCCTGACCCCAGGTCTGGTTATTCAGTCCCCCTGTCTCACTGACCCCTGACCCCGGTTCTGGTTTCTCGCTCCCCGGTCTCACTGACCCCTGACCCCGGTTCTGGTTCCTCAGTCCCCCTCTCTCAGTGACCCCTGACCCCGGTTCTGGTTTCTCGGTCCCCTGTCTCACTGACCCCTGACCCCGGTTCTGGTTTCTCGGTACCCCGTCTCACTGACCCCTGACCCCGGTTCTGGTTTCTCGGTCCCCCTGTCTCACTGACCCCTGACCCCGGTTCTGGTTTCTCGGTCCCCCTGTCTCACTGACCCCTGACCCCGGTTCTAGTTATTCAGTCCCCCTGTCTCACTGACCCCTGACCCCGGTTCTGGTTTCTCGGTCCCCTGTCTCACTGACCCCTGACCCCGGTTCTGGTTATTCAGTTCCCCCTGTCTCACTGACCCCTGACCCCTGTTCTGGTTATTCAGTCCCCCCTGTCTCACTGACCTCTGACCCCGGTTCTGGTTTCTCGGTCCCCCTGTCTCACTGACCCCTGACCCCGGTTCTGGTTTCTCGGTCCCCCTGTCTCACTGACCCCTGACCCCGGTTCTGGTTATTCAGTCCCCCCTGTCTCACTGACCCCTGACCCCAGTTCTGGTTTTTCGGTCCCCCTGTCTCACTGACCCCTGACCCCAGTTCTGGTTATTCAGTCCCCCTGTCTCACTGACCCCTGACCCCGGTTCCGGTTTTTCGGTCCCCCTGTCTCACTGACCCCTGACCCCGGTTCTGGTTTCTCGGTCCCCTGTCTCACTGACCCCTGACCCCAGGTCTGGTTATTCAGTCCCCCTGTCTCACTGACCCCTGACCCCGGTTCTGGTTTCTCGCTCCCCGGTCTCACTGACCCCTGACCCCGGTTCTGGTTCCTCAGTCCCCCTCTCTCAGTGACCCCTGACCCTGGTTCTGGATTCTCGGTCCCCCTGTCTCACTGACCCCGGTTCTGGTTTCTCGGTCCCCCCTGTCTCACTGACCCCTGACCCCGGTTCTGGTTTCTCGGTCCCCTGTCTCACTGACCCCTGACCCCGGTTCTGGTTTCTCGGTCCCCTGTCTCACTGACCCCTGACCCCGGTTCTGGTTTCTCGGTCCCCCTGTCTCACTGACCCCTGACCCCGGTTCTAGTTATTCAGTCCCCCTGTCTCACTGACCCCTGACCCCGGTTCTGGTTTCTCGGTCCCCCTGTCTCACTGACCCCTGACCCCGGTTCTGGTTTCTCGGTCCCCCTGTCTCACTGACCCCTGACCCCGGTTCTAGTTATTCAGTCCCTCTGTCTCACTGACCCCTGACCCCGGTTCTGGTTTCTCGGTCCCCTGTCTCACTGACCCCTGACCCCGGCTCTAGTTATTCAGTCCCCCTGTCTCACTGACCCCTGACCCCGGTTCTGGTTTCTCGGTCCCCCTGTCTCACTGACCCCTGACCCCGGTTCTGGTTTCTCGGTCCCCCTGTCTCACTGACCCCTGACCCCGGTTCTAGTTATTCAGTCCCCCTGTCTCACTGACCCCTGACCCCGGTTCTGGTTTCTCGGTCCCCTGTCTCACTGACCCCTGACCCCGGTTCTGGTTATTCAGTTCCCCCTGTCTCACTGACCCGACCCCGGTTCTGGTTTCTCGGTCCCCCTGTCTCACTGACCCCTGACCCCAGTTCTGGTTTCTCGGTCCCCCTGTCTCACTGACCCCTGACCCCGGTTCTGGTTTCTCGGTCCCCTGTCTCACTGACCCCTGACCCCTGGTCTGGTTATTCAGTCCCCCCTGTCTCACTGACCCCTGACCCCCCGGTTCTGGTTTCTCGGTCCCCCTGTCTCACTGACCCCTGACCCCGGTTCTGGTTATTCAGTCCCCCCTTTCTCACTGACCCCTGACCCCCCGGTTCTGGTTTCTCGGTCCCCCTGTCTCACTGACCCCTGAGGTCTCTAACTCCGGTCCATTCCCATCCTATAGCATCCCAGACGGGAGATCCTGAAGGTGGCAGAGTTCATGGAGAAGGTTCTGGAAGAGGACGTCATTGAGAAGATCGTTCACCATTCCTCCTTCGAGGTCATGAGGGACAATCCGATGACCAATTACACCACCGTCCCGATGAACATCTTGGATCAGAACATCTCCAGGTTCATGCGCAAGGGTAGGTTCGAAGGGTCAAGGGTGAGAGAGCGGGGTGATCGGGATTGACCTTTCACACTTTGGGCCCTGTTCCCTGACCTCCCCTGGGCCCAGCCTTTCCGGGTAGGCCGGATTGGGCCTCCCCTGAACCCACCCCCTGGACCTCCATTCTGGGCTGGAAGAGACGATCTAGCCATTGGAAAGGGTCAATGTAGAGCATGCGGGGCGGGACGGCTCCCTGAGACACTGTCTCCCTCTCCTCACACACGCACACACACACCAGGAAAGGCTCAAGCTATAAGTCCCGCCTTTGTACTAAATCATTCACCGGATGTGGGGCTGACTCAGCCCAGGAATTATTTACCGTCCCTAATTGCCCCTTCAGCCACCATCTTGAACCGCTGGAGTTCTGTGTGGTGTAGGTACACCCACAGTGCTGTTAGGGAGGGAGTTCCAGGATTGTGACCCAGCGACATTGAAGGAACGGCCGACAGCTCAGTGGTTAGCATTGTTAATACTAACTTGATAGAGTTTTTCGAGGAGGTCACTAAGATGATTGATGCAGGTAGGGCAGTGGATGTTGTCTATATGGACTTCAGTAAGGCCTTTGACAAGGTCCCTCATGGTAGACTAGTACAAAAGGTGAAGTCACACGGGATCAGGGGTGAGCTGGCAAGGTGGATACAGAACTGGCTAGGCCATAGAAGGCAGAGAGTAGCAATGGAAAGATGCTTTTCTAATTGGAGGGCTGTGACCAGTGGTGTTCCACAGGGATCAGTGCTGGGACCTTTGCTGTTTGTAGTATATATAAATGATTTGGAGGAAAATGTAACTGGTCTGATTAGTAAGTTTGCGGATGATACAAAGGTTGGTGGAATTGCGGATAGCGATGAGGACTGTCAGAGGATACAGCAGGATTTAGATTGTCTGGAGAATTGGGCGGAGAGATGGCAGATGGAGTTTAATCCGGACAAATGTGAGGTAATGCATTTTGGAAGGTCTAATGCAGGTAGGGAATATACAGTGAATGGTAGAACCCTCAAGAGTATTGAAAGTCAAAGAGATCTAGGAGTACAGGTCCACAGGTCACTGAAAGGGGCAACACAGGTGGAGAAGGTGGTCAAGAAGGCATACGGCATGCTTGCCTTCATTGGCCGGGGCATTGAGTATAAGAATTGGCAAGTCATGTTGCAGCTGTATAGAACCTTAGTTAGGCCACACTTGGAGTATAGTGTTCAATTCTGGTCACCACACTACCAGAAGGATGTGGAGGCTTTAGAGAGGGTGCAGAAGAGAATTACCAGGATATTGCCTGGTATGGAGGGCATTAGCTATGAGGAGCGGTTGAATAAACTCGGTTTGTTCTCACTGGAACGAAGGAGGTTGAGGGGTGACCTGATAGAGGTCTACAAAATTATGAGGGGTATAGACAGAGTGGATAGTCAGAGGCTTTTCCCCAGGGTAGAGGGGTCAATTACTAGGGGGCACAGATGTAAGGTTTAGAGTAGATGTACGAGGTAAGTTTTTCACACAGAGGGTAGTGGGTGCCTGGAACTCGCTGCCGGAGGAGGTGGTGGAAGCAGGGACGATAGTGACATTTAAGGGGCATCTTGACAAATACATGAATAGGATGGGAATAGAGGGATACGGACCCAGGAAGTGTAGAAGATTGTAGTTTAGTTGGGCAGCATGGTCGGCACGGGCTTGGAGGGCCGAAGGGCCTGTTCCTGTGCTGTACATTTCTTTGTTCTTTGTTGCTTCACAGCGCCAGGGTCGATTACCGGCTGGGTCACTGTCTGTGCGGAGTCTGCACGCTCTCCCCGTGTCTGCGTGGGTTTCCTCCGGGTGCTCCGGTTTCCTCCCACAAGTCCCGAAAGACGTGCTGTTGGGTGAATTGGACATTCTGAATCCTCCCTCAGTGTACCCGAACAGGCGCCGGAGTGTGGCGACGAGGGGATTTTCACAGTAACTTCATCGCAGCGTTAATGTAAGCCTACTGGTGACACGGATATATTTTCCAGTCAGGGTGGTGTGTGTGTAGGGAGGGGTGTGGGGGGGGGGGGGGGTGAGGAGGGGGGGGGGGTGAGGAGGGGGGGGGGTGAGGAGGGGGGGGGGGGTGAGGAGGGGGGGGGGTGAGGAGGGGGGGGGGTGAGGAGGGGGGGGGGGTGTGAGGAGGGGGGGGGGGTGAGGAGGGGGGGGGGGTGAGGAGGGGGGGGGTGGGGAGGGGGGGGTGGGGAGGGGGGGGGTGAGGAGGGGGGGGGTGGGGAGGGGGGGGGTGGGGAGGGGGGGGGGTGAGGAGGGGGGGGTGAGGAGGGGGGGGGGTGGGGAGGGGGGGGTGGGGAGGGTGGGGGGTGGGGAGGGGGGGGGGTGGGGAGGGGGGGGGTGAGGAGGGGGTGCATCTACTGCTCGTTGTCCTTCTCGTTAATATCATAATAATTGCTTATTGTCACAAGTCGGCTTCAATGAAGTTACTGTGAAAAGCCCCTAGTCGCCACAATCCGGCTCCTGTTCGGGGAGGCTGGTACGGGAATTGAACCCACGCGGCTGGTCTTGTTCTTCATTACAAGGCAGCTGTCTTAGCCCACTGTGCTGGAGAGGTGGCGGGTTTGGAAGGTGCTGTCGAAGGAGCCTCGGCGAGCGGCTGGCGTGCATCTTGTAGACGGTACACACGGCTGCCGCGGTGCGTCGATGGGGGGGGGGGGGGAGCGGGTGTGGAAGGTGGGGGTCAGCGTGTCGATCGAGCGGGAGCTGCTTTGTCCCGGATGGTGTCGAGCTTCTCGAGTGTTGTTGGGAGCCGCACCCATCCAGGCAACTGGAGAGGGTCCCATCGCACTCCTGACTTGTGTCCTTGTCGATGGTGGACAGGCTTTGGGGGGGGGTCAGGAGGTGAGTTTCTCTCCGCAGGATTCCCAGCCTCTGACCTGCTCTGGGAGCCGCAGTGTTTATGTGGCTGGGTCCAGTTTCTGGTCAGTGGGAACCCCCAGGATGTGGATTGTGGGGATTCAGCGATGGGAACGCCTTCGAATGTCAAGAGGCGATGAGGAGAATCCTCGGCCCCCAGTCACCTTCAGCTGCTTCATCAACGACCTTCCCTCCATCGTAAGGTCAGAGGTTCGCTGATGACTGCACCATGTTCAGCACCATTCACAACTCCTCAGACACTGAATCCGTCCGTGACCATATCCATCTCCCCTTGACATTCAATGACATCACCATCGCTGAATCCCCCACTGTCAACATCCTGGGGGGTTCCCATTGGCCAGAGACACTGCAGGAAGTCGCCAAGCCTCCGACAACAGAGGGCGAGGGGAATGTTGATCCCAGGGACGGAATGGATGGGAAGAGGGGATCCAAACACATCAGGTCGGGAATTTCACCCAAATATAATGACACACTCTCTCCCTCTCTCTTTCCCACTCTCTCCATCCCTCACACTATCTCTATCTCTCTGTCCCGTTGCACGCTCTGGTTCTCTCTCTCTCTCTGTCTCTCTCTCTCTCTGTCTCTCTGTCTCTCTCTCTCTCACTCTGTCTGTCTCTCTCTCGCTCTCTGTCTCTCTGTCTCTCTCTGTGTCTCTCTGTCTCTCTCTCTCTCTCTCTCTCTGTGTCTCTCTGTCTCTCTCTCTGTCTGTCTCTCTCTCTCTGTCTCTCTCTCTCTCTCTCTCTGTCTCTCTGTCTCTCTCTCTCTTTCTCTCGCTGTTGTCATGATATCTATATTTACATATCATGGTGCAATCACACACACACTGATGGACAGGTCGACGGACCAATCAACACACTCACAACATCGCAGCCAATCACCAGTGAGCACACGCACTATAAAACAGGGAACACCACAGTTCCTGCTCATTCCAGCAGCAGCCAGCTCAGAGCACAGAGCTCACAGCGCGCCACTCAGACACTCACCATGTGCTGAGTGCCTCACTAAGATAGTGCTAGGGCTGGGTCCACAGGTTAGCTGGTGAAGCACGAACCACAGCCAGAAGTTAACAGTTGTTATTATTCAGAACAATAAAACAGAGTTGTACCACCTACAACCGTGTTGGTTCGTTTGTACATCGGAACACCCAACACGACAGCTGTCTGACTCTTTTTCTCTCTCTCTCTCTGTCTCTTGTTTTTCTCTCTGTCTCTTTCTCTCTCTCTCTCTCTCTCTGTCTGTCTCTCGCTCACTCCCTTTCTGTCACTGTCTACCCCCATCTTTCACAGAATCATAGAATTTACAGTGCAGAAGGAGGCCATTCGGCCCATCGAGTCTGCACCGGCTCTTGGAAAGAGCACTCTACCCAAGGTCAACACCTCCACCCTATCCCCATAACCCAGTAACCCCACAACGCTAAGGGCAATTTTGGACACCAAGGGGAATTTATCACGGCCAATCCACCTAACCTGCATATCTTTGGACTGTGGGAGGAAACCGGAGCACCCGGAGGAAACCCACGCAGACACGGGGAGGACGTGCAGACTCCGCACAGACAGTGACCCAAGCCGGAATCGAACCTGGGACCCTGGAGCTGTGAAGCAATTGTGCTATCCACAATGCTATCATGCTGCCCAGTTCGCTCCCTCTCTCTCTCTCTCTCTCTCTCACTCTGACTCACTTTCTGTCTCTCTCTCACAGGTGAGGTTGGAGACTGGAAGAATCACTTCACAGTATCTCAGAATGAAGATTTTGATGAACACTATGCGAGGCAGATGGTTCACAGCTCACTGAAGTTTCGCAACGTTCTGTAACCACTCTGAGCGATAAAGCAAATAAACTTCTCCAATCACCCAAAACACAAACTCCGATTATTTCACATCAACTCTGATCCATCATTGAACAGGTTACAGATATCGTCCTGAGAGAGAGAGAGAGGGGACTGAGAGACATCAGTCAGTGTACAGATATCTCCCTGAGAGAGAGAGGGGTCTGAGAGACACCAGTCAGTGTACAGATATCTCCCTGAGAGAGAGGGGACTGAGAGACACCAGTCAGTGTACAGATATCGTCCTGAGAGAGAGAGGGCTGAGAGACACCAGTCAGTGTACAGATATCTCCCTGAGAGAGAGGAGACTGAGAGACACCAGTCAGTGTACAGATATCTCCCTGAGAGAGAGAGGGGACTGAGAGACACCAGTCAGTGTACAGATATCTCCCTGAGAGAGAGGGGACTGAGAGACACCAGTCAGTGTACAGATATCTCCCTGAGAGAGAGAGGGAACTGAGAGACATCAGTCAGTGTACCGATATCTCCCTGAGAGAGAGAGGGGACTGAGAGACACCAGTCAGTGTACAGATATCTCCCTGAGAGAGAGAGGGGGCTGAGAGACACCAGTCAGTGTACCGATATCTCCCTGAGAGAGGGAGGACTGAGAGACACCAGTCAGTGTACAGATATCGTCCTGAGGGAGAGGGGGAACGGAGAGACACCAGTCAGTGTACAGATATCTCCCTGAGAGAGAGAGGGACTGAGAGACACCAGTCAGTGTACAGATATCTCCCTGAGAGAGAGAGGGGACTGAGAGACACCAGTCAGTGTACAGATATCTCCCTGAGAGAGAGAGGGGACTGAGAGACACCAGTCAGTGTACAGATATCTCCCTGAGAGAGGGGGGACTGAGAGACACCAGTCAGTGTACAGATATCTCCCTGAGAGAGAGAGGGGGGACTGAGCGACGCCAGTCAGTGTACAGATATCTACCTGAGAGAGAGAGGACTGAGAGACACCAGTCAGTGTACCGATATCTCCCTGAGAGAGAGAGGACTGAGAGACACCAGTCAGTGTACAGATATCTCCCTGAGAGAGAGAGGACTGAGAGACACCAGTCAGTGTACCGATATCTCCCTGAGAGAGAGGGGACTGAGAGACACCAGTCAGTGTACAGATATCTCCCTGAGAGAGAGAGGGGACTGAGAGACACCAGTCAGTGTACAGATATCTCCCTGAGAGAGAGAGGGACTGAGAGACACCAGTCAGTGTACAGATATCTCCCTGAGAGAGAGAGGGGACTGAGAGACACCAGTCAGTGTACAGATATCTCCCTGAGAGAGAGAGGGGACTGAGAGACACCAGTCAGTATACAGATATCTCCCTGAGAGAGAGGGGACTGAGAGACACCAGTCAGTGTACAGATATCTCCCTGAGAGAGAGAGGGGACTGAGAGACACCAGTCAGTGTACAGATATCTCCCTGAGAGAGAGAGGGGACTGATAGACACCAGTCAGTGTACAGATATCTCCGAGAGAGAGAGGACTGAGAGACACCAGTCAGTGTACAGATATCTCCCTGAGAGAGAGAGGGGACTGATAGACACCAGTCAGTGTACAGATATCTCCGAGAGAGAGAGGACTGAGAGACACCAGTCAGTGTACAGATATCTCCCTGAGAGAGAGGGGACTGGGAGACACCAGTCAGTGTACAGATATCTCCCTGAGAGAGGGGGGACTGAGAGACACCAGTCAGTGTACAGATATCTCCCTGAGAGAGAGGGGACTGAGAGACACCAGTCAGTGTACAGGTATCTCCCTGAGAGAGAGGGGACTGAGAGACACCAGTCAGTGCACAGATATCTCCCTGAGAGAGAGAGGGGACTGAGAGACACCAGTCAGTGTACAGATATCTCCCTGAGAGAGAGAGGGGACTGAGAGACTCCAGTCAGTGTTCAGATATCTCCCTGAGAGAGAACTAGGAGCCACCAGTCAGTGTACAGATAGCTACCCGAGAGAGGACTAGGAGACACCAGTCAGTGTACAGATATCTCCCTGAGAGAGAGAGGACTGAGAGACACCAGTCAGTGTACAGATATCTCCCTGAGAGATTAAGGACTGAGAGACACCAGTCAGTGTACAGATATCTCCCTGAGAGAGAGGGAACTGAGAGACACCAGGTAGTGTACAGATATCTCCCTGAGAGAGAGGAGGGACTGAGAGACACCAGTCAGTGTACAGATATCACCCTGGGAGAGAGAAGGGACTGAGAGACACCAGTCAGTGTACAGATATCTCCCTGAGAGAGAGAGGACTGAGAGACACCAGTCAGTGTACAGATATCTCCCTGAGAGAGAGGACTGAGAGACACCAGTCAGTGTACAGATATCTCCCTGAGAGAGGACTGAGTGACACCAGTCAGTGTACAGATATCTCCCTAGGAGAGGGGACTGAGAGACACAGTCAGTGCACAGATATCTCCCTGAGAGAGAGAGGACTGAGAGACACCAGTCAGTGTACAGATATCTCCCCGAGAGAGGACTGAGAGACACGAGTCAGTGTACAGATATCTCCCTGAGAGAGAAGACTGAGAGACACCAGTCAGTGTACAAATATCTCCCTGAGGGGGGAGTGAGAGACACCAGTCAGTGTACAGATATCTCCCTGAGGACTGAGAGACACCAGTCAGTGTACAGATATCTCCCTGACAGAGAGGGGACTGAGAGGCACCAGTCAGTGTACAGATATCTCCCTGAGAGAGAGGGGACTGAGAGACACCAGTCAGTGTACAGATATCACCCTGAGAGTGGGGACTGAGAGACACCAGTCAGTGTACAGATATCACCCTGAGAGAGAGGGGACTGAGAGACACCAGTCAGTGTACAGATATCTCACTCAGAGAGAGAGAGGGGACTGAGAGACACCAGTCAGCGTACAGATATCTCCCTGAGAGAGAGAGAGTGGACTCAGATACACCAGTCAGTGTACAGCTATCTCACTGAGAGAGAGAGGGGACTGAGAGACACCAGTCAGTGTACAGATATCTCCCTGAGGACTGAGAGACACCAGTCAGTGTACAGATATCTCCCTGACAGAGAGGGGACTGAGAGGCACCAGTCAGTGTACAGATATCTCCCTGAGAGAGAGGGGACTGAGAGACACCAGTCAGTGTACAGATATCACCCTGAGAGTGGGGACTGAGAGACACCAGTCAGTGTACAG
Organism: Scyliorhinus torazame; assembly: GCF_047496885.1. NCBI lineage: Eukaryota > Metazoa > Chordata > Chondrichthyes > Carcharhiniformes > Scyliorhinidae > Scyliorhinus > Scyliorhinus torazame. The sequence continues at coordinate 11,121,610 of NC_092725.1, read as the reverse complement.
ATATCACCCTGAGAGAGAGGGGACTGAGAGACACCAGTCAGTGTACAGATATCTCACTCAGAGAGAGAGAGGGGACTGAGAGACACCAGTCAGCGTACAGATATCTCCCTGAGAGAGAGAGAGTGGACTCAGATACACCAGTCAGTGTACAGCTATCTCACTGAGAGAGAGAGGGGACTGGGAGACACCAGTCAGTGTCCAGATATCTCCCTGAAAGAGAGGGGACTGAGAGACACCAGTCAGTGTACAGATATCTCCCTGAGAGAGAGGGGGGACTGAGAGACACCAGTCAGTGTACAGATATCTCCCTGAGCGAGAGAGGGGACTGAGAGACACCAGTCAGTGTACAGATATCTCCCTGAGAGAGAGGGGACTGAGAGACACCAGTCAGTGTACAGATATCTCCCTGAGAGAGAGGGGACTGAGAGACACCAGTCAGTGTACAGATATCTCCCTGAGAGAGAGGACTGAGAGACACCAGTCAGTGTACAGATATCTCCCTGAGAGAGAGAGAGGACTGAGAAACACCAGTCAGTGTACAGATATCTCCCTGAGAGAGAGGAGACTGAGAGACACCAGTCAGTGTACAGATATCTCCCTGAGAGAGAGGGGACTGAGAGACACCAGTCAGTGTACAGATATCTCCCTGAGAGAGAGGGGACTGAGAGACACCAGTCAGTGTACAGATATCTCCCTGAGAGAGAGGGGACTGAGAGACACCAGTCAGTGTACAGATATCTCCCTGAGAGAGAGGGGGGACTGAGAGACACCAGTCAGTGTACAGATATCTCCCTGAGCGAGAGAGGGGACTGAGAGACACCAGTCAGTGTACAGATATCTCCCTGAGAGAGGGGGCTGAGAGACTCCAGTCAGTGTACAGATATCTCCCTGAGAGAGAGAGGGGACTGAGAGACACCAGTCAGTGTACAGATATCTCCCTGAGAGAGAGGGGACTGAGAGACACCAGTCAGTGTACAGATATCTCCCTGAGAGAGAGAGGGGACTGAGAGACACCAGTCAGTGTACAGATATCTCCCTGAGAGAGAGAGGGGACTGAGAGACACCAGTCAGTGTACAGATATCTCCCTGAGAGGGGACTGAGAGACACCCGTCAGTGTACAGATATCTCCCTGAGAGAGAGGGGACTGAGAGACACCAGTCAGTGTACAGATATCTCCCTGAGAGAGAGAGGGGACTGAGATACACCAGTCAGTGCACAGCTATCTCACTGAGGGGCTGAGAGACACCAGTCAGTGTACAGATATCTCCCTGAGAGGGGACTGAGAGACACCAGTCAGTGTACAGATATCTCCCTGAGAGAGAGGGGACTGAGAGACACCAGTCAGTGTGTATATATCTCCCTGAGAGAGAGAGAGGACTGAGAGACACCAGTCAGTGTACAGATATCTCCCAGAGAGAGAGAGGACTGAGAGACACCAGTGTACAGATATCTCCCTGAGAGAGAGAGGACTGAGAGACACCAGTCAGTGTACAGATATCTCACTGAGAGAGAGAGGGGACTGAGAGACACCAGTCAGTGTACAGATATCTCCCTGAGAGAGAGGGGACTGAGAGACACCAGTCAGTGTACAGATATCTCCCTGAGAGAGGGGACTGAGAGACACCAGTCAGTGTACAGATATCTCCCTGAGAGAGAGAGAGAGGGGACTGAGAGACACCAGTCAGTGTACAGATATCTCCCTGAGAGAGAGAGAGAGGGGACTGAGAGACACCAGTCAGTGTACAGATATCTCCCTGACAGAGAGAGAGGGGACTGAGAGACAGCAGTCAGTGTACAGATATCTCCCTGAGAGAGAGAGGACTGAGAGACACCAGTCAGTGTACAGATATCTCCCTGAGAGGGGACTGAGAGACACCAGTCAGTGTACAGATATCTCCCTGAGAGAGAGAGGACTGAGAGACACCAGTCAGTGTACAGATATCTCCCTGAGAGAGAGAGAGGGGACTGAGAGACACCAGTCAGTGTACAGATATCTCCCTGAGAGAGAGGGGACTGAGAGACACCAGTCAGTGTACAGATATCTCCCTGAGTGAGAGGGGACTGAGAGACACCAGTCAGTGTACAGATATCTCCCTGAGAGAGGGGACTGAGAGACACCAGTCAGTGCACAGATATCTCCCTGAGAGAGAGAGGGGACTGAGAGACACCAGTCAGTGTACAGATATCTCCCTGAGAGAGAGAGGGGACTGAGAGACTCCAGTCAGTGTACAGATATCTCCCTGAGAGAGAACTAGGAGCCACCAGTCAGTGTACAGATAGCTACCCGAGAGAGGACTAGGAGACACCAGTCTGTGTACAGATATCTCCCTTAGAGAGAGAGGACTGAGAGACACCAGTCAGTGTACAGATATCTCCCTGAGAGAGAGAGGACTGAGAGACACCAGTCAGTGTACAGATATCTCCCTGAGAGATTAAGGACTGAGAGACACCAGTCAGTGTACAGATATCTCCCTGAGAGAGAGGGGACTGAGAGACACCAGTCAGTGTACAGATATCTCCCTGAGAAAGAGAGGGGACTGAGAGACACCAGTCAGTGTACAGATATCTCCCTGAGAGAGAGGGGACTGAGAGACAGCAGTCAGTGAACAGATATCTCCCTGAGAGAGAGAGGGGACTGAGAGACACCAGTCAGTGTACAGATATCTCCCTGAGAGAGAGGGGACTGAGAGACACCAGTCAGTGTACAGATATCTCCCTGAGAGAGAGAGGGGTCTGAGAGACACCAGTCAGTGTACAGATATCTCCCTGAGAGAGAGGACTGAGAGACACCAGTCAGTGTACAGATATCTCCCTGAGAGAGAGGGGACTGGGAGACACCAGTCAGTGTACAGATATCTCCCTGAGAGAGAGAGGGGACTGGGAGACACCAGTCAGTGTACAGATATTTCCCTGAGAGAGAGGGGACTGAGAGACACCAGTCAGTGTACAGATATCTCCCTGACAGAGAGACAGGACTGAGAGACACCAGTCAGTGTACAGATATCTCCCTGAGAGAGAGGGGACTGAGAGACACCAGTCAGTGTACAGATATCACCCTGGGAGAGAGAAGGGACTGAGAGACACCAGTCAGTGTACAGATATCTCCCTGAGAGAGAGGGGGGACTGAGAGACACCAGTCAGTGTACAGATATCTCCCTGAGAGAGAGGACTGAGAGACACCAGTCAGTGTACAGATATCTCCCTGAGAGAGAGGAGGGACTGAGAGACACCAGTCAGTGTACAGATATCACCCTGGGAGAGAGAAGGGACTGAGAGACACCAGTCAGTGTACAGATATCTCCCTGAGAGAGAGGGGGGACTGAGAGACACCAGTCAGTGTACAGATATCTCCCTGAGAGAGAGGACTGAGAGACACCAGTCAGTGTACAGATATCTGCCTGAGAGAGGACTGAGTGACACCAGTCAGTGTACAGATATCTCCCTGGGAGAGGGGACTGAGAGACACAGTCAGTGTACAGATATCTCCCTGAGAGAGAAGACTGAGAGACACCAGTCAGTGTACAGATATCTCCCTGAGAGAGAGAGGACTGAGAGACACCAGTCAGTGTACAGATATCTCCCTGAGAGAGAGAGGACTGAGAGTCACCAGTCAGTGTACAGATATCTCCCCGAGAGAGGACTGAGAGTCACCAGTCAGTGTACAGATATCTCCCCGAGAGAGGACTGAGAGACACCAGTCAGTGTACAGATATCTCCCCGAGAGAGGACTGAGAGACACCAGTCAGTGTACAGATATCTCCCCGAGAGAGGACTGAGAGACACCAGTCAGTGTACAAATATCTCCCTGAGGGGGGAGTGAGAGACACCAGTCAGTGTACAGATATCTCCCTGAGGACTGAGAGACACCAGTCAGTGTACAGATATCTCCCTGACAGAGAGGGGACTGAGAGGCACCAGTCAGTGTACAGATATCACCCTGAGAGTGGGGACTGAGAGACACCAGTCAGTGTACAGATATCACCCTGAGAGAGAGGGGACTGAGAGACACCAGTCAGTGTACAGATATCTCCCTGAGAGAGAGAGAGGACTGAGAGACACCAGTCAGTGTACAGATATCTCCCTGAGAGAGAGAGAGGGGACTGAGAGACACCAGTCAGTGTGCAGATATCTCCCTGAGAGAGAGAGAGGACTGAGAGACACCAGTCAGTGTACAGATATCTCACTCAGAGAGAGAGAGGGGACTGAGAGACACCAGTCAGTGTACAGATATCTCCCTGAAAGAGAGAGAGGACTGAGAGACACCAGTCAGTGTACAGATATCTCCCTGAGCGAGAGAGGGGACTGAGAGACACCAGTCAGTGTACAGATATCTCCCTGACAGAGAGAGAGGGGACTGAGAGACAGCAGTCAGTGTACAGATATCTCCCTGAGAGAGAGAGGACTGAGAGACACCAGGTAGTGTACAGATATCTCCCTGAGAGAGAGGAGGGACTGAGAGACACCAGTCAGTGTACAGATATCACCCTGGGAGAGAGAAGGGACTGAGAGACACCAGTCAGTGTACAGATATCTCCCTGAGAGAGAGGGGGGACTGAGAGACACCAGTCAGTGTACAGATATCTCCCTGAGAGAGAGAGGGGACTGAGAGACACCAGTCAGTGTACAGATATCTCCCTGAGAGAGAGAGGACTGAGAGACACCAGTCAGTGTACAGATATCTCCCTGAGAGAGAGGACTGAGAGACACCAGTCAGTGTACAGATATCTCCCTGAGAGAGGACTGAGTGACACCAGTCAGTGTACAGATATCTCCCTAGGAGAGGGGACTGAGAGACACAGTCAGTGCACAGATATCTCCCTGAGAGAGAGAGGACTGAGAGACACCAGTCAGTGTACAGATATCTCCCCGAGAGAGGACTGAGAGACACCAGTCAGTGTACAGATATCTCCCTGAGAGAGAAGACTGAGAGACACCAGTCAGTGTACAAATATCTCCCTGAGGGGGGAGTGAGAGACACCAGTCAGTGTACAGATATCTCCCTGAGGACTGAGAGACACCAGTCAGTGTACAGATATCTCCCTGACAGAGAGGGGACTGAGAGGCACCAGTCAGTGTACAGATATCTCCCTGAGAGAGAGGGGACTGAGAGACACCAGTCAGTGTACAGATATCACCCTGAGAGTGGGGACTGAGAGACACCAGTCAGTGTACAGATATCACCCTGAGAGAGAGGGGACTGAGAGACACCAGTCAGTGTACAGATATCTCACTCAGAGAGAGAGAGGGGACTGAGAGACACCAGTCAGCGTACAGATATCTCCCTGAGAGAGAGAGAGTGGACTCAGATACACCAGTCAGTGTACAGCTATCTCACTGAGAGAGAGAGGGGACTGAGAGACACCAGTCAGTGTACAGATATCTCCCTGAGGACTGAGAGACACCAGTCAGTGTACAGATATCTCCCTGACAGAGAGGGGACTGAGAGGCACCAGTCAGTGTACAGATATCTCCCTGAGAGAGAGGGGACTGAGAGACACCAGTCAGTGTACAGATATCACCCTGAGAGTGGGGACTGAGAGACACCAGTCAGTGTACAGATATCACCCTGAGAGAGAGGGGACTGAGAGACACCAGTCAGTGTACAGATATCTCACTCAGAGAGAGAGAGGGGACTGAGAGACACCAGTCAGCGTACAGATATCTCCCTGAGAGAGAGAGAGTGGACTCAGATACACCAGTCAGTGTACAGCTATCTCACTGAGAGAGAGAGGGGACTGAGAGACACCAGTCAGTGTACAGATATCACCCTGAGAGAGAGGGGACTGGGAGACACCAGTCAGTGTCCAGATATCTCCCTGAAAGAGAGGGGACTGAGAGACACCAGTCAGTGTACAGATATCTCCCTGAGAGAGAGGGGGGACTGAGAGACACCAGTCAGTGTACAGATATCTCCCTGAGCGAGAGAGGGGACTGAGAGACACCAGTCAGTGTACAGATATCTCCCTGAGAGAGAGGGGACTGAGAGACACCAGTCAGTGTACAGATATCTCCCTGAGAGAGAGGGGACTGAGAGACACCAGTCAGTGTACAGATATCTCCCTGAGAGAGAGGACTGAGAGACACCAGTCAGTGTACAGATATCTCCCTGAGAGAGAGAGAGGACTGAGAAACACCAGTCAGTGTACAGATATCTCCCTGAGAGAGAGGGGACTGAGAGACACCAGTCAGTGTACAGATATCTCCCTGAGAGAGAGGGGACTGAGAGACACCAGTCAGTGTACAGATATCTCCCTGAGAGAGAGGGGACTGAGAGACACCAGTCAGTGTACAGATATCTCCCTGAGAGAGAGGGGGGACTGAGAGACACCAGTCAGTGTACAGATATCTCCCTGAGCGAGAGAGGGGACTGAGAGACACCAGTCAGTGTACAGATATCTCCCTGAGAGAGGGGGCTGAGAGACTCCAGTCAGTGTACAGATATCTCCCTGAGAGAGAGAGGGGACTGAGAGACACCAGTCAGTGTACAGATATCTCCCTGAGAGAGAGGGGACTGAGAGACACCAGTCAGTGTACAGATATCTCCCTGAGAGAGAGAGGGGACTGAGAGACACCAGTCAGTGTACAGATATCTCCCTGAGAGAGAGAGGGGACTGAGAGACACCAGTCAGTGTACAGATATCTCCCTGAGAGGGGACTGAGAGACACCCGTCAGTGTACAGATATCTCCCTGAGAGAGAGGGGACTGAGAGACACCAGTCAGTGCACAGATATCTCCCTGAGAGAGAGAGGGGACTGAGAGACACCAGTCAGTGTACAGATATCTCCCTGAGAGAGAGAGGGGACTGAGAGACTCCAGTCAGTGTACAGATATCTCCCTGAGAGAGAACTAGGAGCCACCAGTCAGTGTACAGATAGCTACCCGAGAGAGGACTAGGAGACACCAGTCTGTGTACAGATATCTCCCTTAGAGAGAGAGGACTGAGAGACACCAGTCAGTGTACAGATATCTCCCTGAGAGAGAGAGGACTGAGAGACACCAGTCAGTGTACAGATATCTCCCTGAGAGATTAAGGACTGAGAGACACCAGTCAGTGTACAGATATCTCCCTGAGAGAGAGGGGACTGAGAGACACCAGTCAGTGTACAGATATCTCCCTGAGAGAGAGGGGACTGAGAGACAGCAGTCAGTGAACAGATATCTCCCTGAGAGAGAGAGGGGACTGAGAGACACCAGTCAGTGTACAGATATCTCCCTGAGAAAGAGAGGGGACTGAGAGACACCAGTCAGTGTACAGATATCTCCCTGAGAGAGAGGGGACTGAGAGACAGCAGTCAGTGAACAGATATCTCCCTGAGAGAGAGAGGGGACTGAGAGACACCAGTCAGTGTACAGATATCTCCCTGAGAGAGAGGGGACTGAGAGACACCAGTCAGTGTACAGATATCTCCCTGAGAGAGAGAGGGGTCTGAGAGACACCAGTCAGTGTACAGATATCTCCCTGAGAGAGAGGACTGAGAGACACCAGTCAGTGTACAGATATCTCCCTGAGAGAGAGGGGACTGGGAGACACCAGTCAGTGTACAGATATCTCCCTGAGAGAGAGAGGGGACTGGGAGACACCAGTCAGTGTACAGATATTTCCCTGAGAGAGAGGGGACTGAGAGACACCAGTCAGTGTACAGATATCTCCCTGAGAGAGAGGGGACTGAGAGACACCAGTCAGTGTACAGATATCACCCTGGGAGAGAGAAGGGACTGAGAGACACCAGTCAGTGTACAGATATCTCCCTGAGAGAGAGGGGGGACTGAGAGACACCAGTCAGTGTACAGATATCTCCCTGAGAGAGAGGACTGAGAGACACCAGTCAGTGTACAGATATCTCCCTGAGAGAGAGGAGGGACTGAGAGACACCAGTCAGTGTACAGATATCACCCTGGGAGAGAGAAGGGACTGAGAGACACCAGTCAGTGTACAGATATCTCCCTGAGAGAGAGGGGGGACTGAGAGACACCAGTCAGTGTACAGATATCTCCCTGAGAGAGAGGACTGAGAGACACCAGTCAGTGTACAGATATCTGCCTGAGAGAGGACTGAGTGACACCAGTCAGTGTACAGATATCTCCCTGGGAGAGGGGACTGAGAGACACAGTCAGTGTACAGATATCTCCCTGAGAGAGAAGACTGAGAGACACCAGTCAGTGTACAGATATCTCCCTGAGAGAGAGAGGACTGAGAGACACCAGTCAGTGTACAGATATCTCCCTGAGAGAGAGAGGACTGAGAGTCACCAGTCAGTGTACAGATATCTCCCCGAGAGAGGACTGAGAGTCACCAGTCAGTGTACAGATATCTCCCCGAGAGAGGACTGAGAGACACCAGTCAGTGTACAGATATCTCCCCGAGAGAGGACTGAGAGACACCAGTCAGTGTACAGATATCTCCCCGAGAGAGGACTGAGAGACACCAGTCAGTGTACAAATATCTCCCTGAGGGGGGAGTGAGAGACACCAGTCAGTGTACAGATATCTCCCTGAGGACTGAGAGACACCAGTCAGTGTACAGATATCTCCCTGACAGAGAGGGGACTGAGAGGCACCAGTCAGTGTACAGATATCACCCTGAGAGTGGGGACTGAGAGACACCAGTCAGTGTGCAGATATCACCCTGAGAGAGAGGGGACTGAGAGACACCAGTCAGTGTACAGATATCTCCCTGAGAGAGAGAGAGGACTGAGAGACACCAGTCAGTGTACAGATATCTCCCTGAGAGAGAGAGAGGGGACTGAGAGACACCAGTCAGTGTGCAGATATCTCCCTGAGAGAGAGAGAGGACTGAGAGACACCAGTCAGTGTACAGATATCTCACTCAGAGAGAGAGAGGGGACTGAGAGACACCAGTCAGTGTACAGATATCTCCCTGAAAGAGAGAGAGGACTGAGAGACACCAGTCAGTGTACAGATATCTCCCTGAGCGAGAGAGGGGACTGAGAGACACCAGTCAGTGTACAGATATCTCCCTGACAGAGAGAGAGGGGACTGAGAGACAGCAGTCAGTGTACAGATATCTCCCTGAGAGAGAGAGGACTGAGAGACACCAGGTAGTGTACAGATATCTCCCTGAGAGAGAGGAGGGACTGAGAGACACCAGTCAGTGTACAGATATCACCCTGGGAGAGAGAAGGGACTGAGAGACACCAGTCAGTGTACAGATATCTCCCTGAGAGAGAGGGGGGACTGAGAGACACCAGTCAGTGTACAGATATCTCCCTGAGAGAGAGAGGGGACTGAGAGACACCAGTCAGTGTACAGATATCTCCCTGAGAGAGAGAGGACTGAGAGACACCAGTCAGTGTACAGATATCTCCCTGAGAGAGAGGACTGAGAGACACCAGTCAGTGTACAGATATCTCCCTGAGAGAGGACTGAGTGACACCAGTCAGTGTACAGATATCTCCCTAGGAGAGGGGACTGAGACACAGTCAGTGCACAGATATCTCCCTGAGAGAGAGAGGACTGAGAGACACCAGTCAGTGTACAGATATCTCCCCGAGAGAGGACTGAGAGACACCAGTCAGTGTACAGATATCTCCCTGAGAGAGAAGACTGAGAGACACCAGTCAGTGTACAAATATCTCCCTGAGGGGGGAGTGAGAGACACCAGTCAGTGTACAGATATCTCCCTGAGGACTGAGAGACACCAGTCAGTGTACAGATATCTCCCTGACAGAGAGGGGACTGAGAGGCACCAGTCAGTGTACAGATATCTCCCTGAGAGAGAGGGGACTGAGAGACACCAGTCAGTGTACAGATATCACCCTGAGAGTGGGGACTGAGAGACACCAGTCAGTGTACAGATATCACCCTGAGAGAGAGGGGACTGAGAGACACCAGTCAGTGTACAGATATCTCACTCAGAGAGAGAGAGGGGACTGAGAGACACCAGTCAGCGTACAGATATCTCCCTGAGAGAGAGAGAGTGGACTCAGATACACCAGTCAGTGTACAGCTATCTCACTGAGAGAGAGAGGGGACTGAGAGACACCAGTCAGTGTACAGATATCTCCCTGAGGACTGAGAGACACCAGTCAGTGTACAGATATCTCCCTGACAGAGAGGGGACTGAGAGGCACCAGTCAGTGTACAGATATCTCCCTGAGAGAGAGGGGACTGAGAGACACCAGTCAGTGTACAGATATCACCCTGAGAGTGGGGACTGAGAGACACCAGTCAGTGTACAGATATCACCCTGAGAGAGAGGGGACTGAGAGACACCAGTCAGTGTACAGATATCTCACTCAGAGAGAGAGAGGGGACTGAGAGACACCAGTCAGCGTACAGATATCTCCCTGAGAGAGAGAGAGTGGACTCAGATACACCAGTCAGTGTACAGCTATCTCACTGAGAGAGAGAGGGGACTGAGAGACACCAGTCAGTGTACAGATATCACCCTGAGAGAGAGGGGACTGGGAGACACCAGTCAGTGTCCAGATATCTCCCTGAAAGAGAGGGGACTGAGAGACACCAGTCAGTGTACAGATATCTCCCTGAGAGAGAGGGGGGACTGAGAGACACCAGTCAGTGTACAGATATCTCCCTGAGCGAGAGAGGGGACTGAGAGACACCAGTCAGTGTACAGATATCTCCCTGAGAGAGAGGGGACTGAGAGACACCAGTCAGTGTACAGATATCTCCCTGAGAGAGAGGGGACTGAGAGACACCAGTCAGTGTACAGATATCTCCCTGAGAGAGAGGACTGAGAGACACCAGTCAGTGTACAGATATCTCCCTGAGAGAGAGAGAGGACTGAGAAACACCAGTCAGTGTACAGATATCTCCCTGAGAGAGAGGGGACTGAGAGACACCAGTCAGTGTACAGATATCTCCCTGAGAGAGAGGGGACTGAGAGACACCAGTCAGTGTACAGATATCTCCCTGAGAGAGAGGGGACTGAGAGACACCAGTCAGTGTACAGATATCTCCCTGAGAGAGAGGGGGGACTGAGAGACACCAGTCAGTGTACAGATATCTCCCTGAGCGAGAGAGGGGACTGAGAGACACCAGTCAGTGTACAGATATCTCCCTGAGAGAGGGGGCTGAGAGACTCCAGTCAGTGTACAGATATCTCCCTGAGAGAGAGAGGGGACTGAGAGACACCAGTCAGTGTACAGATATCTCCCTGAGAGAGAGGGGACTGAGAGACACCAGTCAGTGTACAGATATCTCCCTGAGAGAGAGAGGGGACTGAGAGACACCAGTCAGTGTACAGATATCTCCCTGAGAGAGAGAGGGGACTGAGAGACACCAGTCAGTGTACAGATATCTCCCTGAGAGGGGACTGAGAGACACCCGTCAGTGTACAGATATCTCCCTGAGAGAGAGGGGACTGAGAGACACCAGTCAGTGTACAGATATCTCCCGGAGAGAGAGAGGGGACTGAGATACACCAGTCAGTGCACAGCTATCTCACTGAGGGGCTGAGAGACACCAGTCAGTGTACAGATATCTCCCTGAGAGGGGACTGAGAGACACCAGTCAGTGTACAGATATCTCCCTGAGAGAGAGGGGACTGAGAGACACCAGTCAGTGTGTATATATCTCCCTGAGAGAGAGAGAGGACTGAGAGACACCAGTCAGTGTACAGATATCTCCCAGAGAGAGAGAGGACTGAGAGACACCAGTGTACAGATATCTCCCTGAGAGAGAGAGGACTGAGAGACACCAGTCAGTGTACAGATATCTCCCTGAGAGAGAGAGGGGACTGAGAGACACCAGTCAGTGTACAGATATCTCACTGAGAGAGAGAGGGGACTGAGAGACACCAGTCAGTGTACAGATATCTCCCTGAGAGAGAGGGGACTGAGAGACACCAGTCAGTGTACAGATATCTCCCTGAGAGAGGGGACTGAGAGACACCAGTCAGTGTACAGATATCTCCCTGAGAGAGAGAGAGAGGGGACTGAGAGACACCAGTCAGTGTACAGATATCTCCCTGAGAGAGAGAGAGAGGGGACTGAGAGACACCAGTCAGTGTACAGATATCTCCCTGACAGAGAGAGAGGGGACTGAGAGACAGCAGTCAGTGTACAGATATCTCCCTGAGAGAGAGAGGACTGAGAGACACCAGTCAGTGTACAGATATCTCCCTGAGAGGGGACTGAGAGACACCAGTCAGTGTACAGATATCTCCCTGAGAGAGAGAGGACTGAGAGACACCAGTCAGTGTACAGATATCTCCCTGAGAGAGAGAGAGGGGACTGAGAGACACCAGTCAGTGTACAGATATCTCCCTGAGAGAGGGGACTGAGAGACACCAGTCAGTGCACAGATATCTCCCTGAGAGAGAGAGGGGACTGAGAGACACCAGTCAGTGTACAGATATCTCCCTGAGAGAGAGAGGGGACTGAGAGACTCCAGTCAGTGTACAGATATCTCCCTGAGAGAGAACTAGGAGCCACCAGTCAGTGTACAGATAGCTACCCGAGAGAGGACTAGGAGACACCAGTCTGTGTACAGATATCTCCCTTAGAGAGAGAGGACTGAGAGACACCAGTCAGTGTACAGATATCTCCCTGAGAGAGAGAGGACTGAGAGACACCAGTCAGTGTACAGATATCTCCCTGAGAGATTAAGGACTGAGAGACACCAGTCAGTGTACAGATATCTCCCTGAGAGAGAGGGGACTGAGAGACACCAGTCAGTGTACAGATATCTCCCTGAGAAAGAGAGGGGACTGAGAGACACCAGTCAGTGTACAGGTATCTCCCTGAGAGAGAGGGGACTGAGAGACAGCAGTCAGTGAACAGATATCTCCCTGAGAGAGAGAGGGGACTGAGAGACACCAGTCAGTGTACAGATATCTCCCTGAGAGAGAGGGGACTGAGAGACACCAGTCAGTGTACAGATATCTCCCTGAGAGAGAGAGGGGTCTGAGAGACACCAGTCAGTGTACAGATATCTCCCTGAGAGAGAGGACTGAGAGACACCAGTCAGTGTACAGATATCTCCCTGAGAGAGAGGGGACTGGGAGACACCAGTCAGTGTACAGATATCTCCCTGAGAGAGAGAGGGGACTGGGAGACACCAGTCAGTGTACAGATATTTCCCTGAGAGAGAGGGGACTGAGAGACACCAGTCAGTGTACAGATATCTCCCTGAGAGAGAGAGAGGACTGAGAGACACCAGTCAGTGTACAGATATCTCCCTGAGAGAGAGGGGACTGAGAGACACCAGTCAGTGTACAGATATCACCCTGGGAGAGAGAAGGGACTGAGAGACACCAGTCAGTGTACAGATATCTCCCTGAGAGAGAGGGGGGACTGAGAGACACCAGTCAGTGTACAGATATCTCCCTGAGAGAGAGGACTGAGAGACACCAGTCAGTGTACAGATATCTCCCTGAGAGAGAGGAGGGACTGAGAGACACCAGTCAGTGTACAGATATCACCCTGGGAGAGAGAAGGGACTGAGAGACACCAGTCAGTGTACAGATATCTCCCTGAGAGAGAGGGGGGACTGAGAGACACCAGTCAGTGTACAGATATCTCCCTGAGAGAGAGGACTGAGAGACACCAGTCAGTGTACAGATATCTGCCTGAGAGAGGACTGAGTGACACCAGTCAGTGTACAGATATCTCCCTGGGAGAGGGGACTGAGAGACACAGTCAGTGTACAGATATCTCCCTGAGAGAGAAGACTGAGAGACACCAGTCAGTGTACAGATATCTCCCTGAGAGAGAGAGGACTGAGAGACACCAGTCAGTGTACAGATATCTCCCTGAGAGAGAGAGGACTGAGAGTCACCAGTCAGTGTACAGATATCTCCCTGAGAGAGAGGGGACGGAGAGACACCAGTCAGTGTACAGATATCTCCCCGAGAGAGGACTGAGAGTCACCAGTCAGTGTACAGATATCTCCCCGAGAGAGGACTGAGAGACACCAGTCAGTGTACAGATATCTCCCCGAGAGAGGACTGAGAGACACCAGTCAGTGTACAGATATCTCCCCGAGAGAGGACTGAGAGACACCAGTCAGTGTACAAATATCTCCCTGAGGGGGGAGTGAGAGACACCAGTCAGTGTACAGATATCTCCCTGAGGACTGAGAGACACCAGTCAGTGTACAGATATCTCCCTGACAGAGAGGGGACTGAGAGGCACCAGTCAGTGTACAGATATCACCCTGAGAGTGGGGACTGAGAGACACCAGTCAGTGTACAGATATCACCCTGAGAGAGAGGGGACTGAGAGACACCAGTCAGTGTACAGATATCTCCCTGAGAGAGAGAGAGGACTGAGAGACACCAGTCAGTGTACAGATATCTCCCTGAGAGAGAGAGAGGGGACTGAGAGACACCAGTCAGTGTGCAGATATCTCCCTGAGAGAGAGAGTGGACTGAGAGACACCAGTCAGTGTACAGATATCTCACTCAGAGAGAGAGAGGGGACTGAGAGACACCAGTCAGTGTACAGATATCTCCCTGAGAGAGAGAGGACTGAGAGACACCAGTCAGTGTACAGTTATCTCCCTGAAAGAGAGAGAGGACTGAGAGACACCAGTCAGTGTACAGATATCTCCCTGAGCGAGAGAGGGGACTGAGAGACACCAGTCAGTGTACAGATCTCTCCCTGAGAGAGAGGGGACTGAGAGACACCAGTCAGTGTACAGATATCTCCCTGAAAGAGAGAGAGGACTGAGAGACACCAGTCAGTGTACAGATATCTCCCTGAGCGAGAGAGGGGACTGAGAGACCAGTCAGTGTACAGATCTCTCCCTGAGAGAGAGGGGACTGAGAGACACCAGTCAGTGTACAGATATCTCACTGAGAGAGCGGGGACTGGGAGACACCAGTCAGTGTCCAGATATCTCCCTGAAAGAGAGAGAGGACTGAGAGACACCAGTCAGTGTACAGATATCTCCCTGAGCGAGAGAGGGGACTGAGAGACACCAGTCAGTGTACAGATCTCTCCCTGAGAGAGAGGGGACTGAGAGACACCAGTCAGTGTACAGATATCTCCCTGAGAGGGGACTGAGAGACACCAGTCAGTGTACAGATATCTCCCTGAGAGAGAGGGGGGGGACTGAGAGACACCAGTCAGTGTACAGATATCTCCCTGAGAGAGAAGAGACTGAGAGACACCAGTCAGTGTACAGATATCTCCCTGTGAGAGAGGGGACTGAGAGACACCAGTCAGTGTACAGATATCTCCCTGTGAGAGAGAGGGGACTGAGATACACCAGTCAGTGTACAGATATCTTCCTGAGAGAGAGAGGGGACTGAGATACACCAGTCAGTGTACAGATATCTCCCTGAGAGAGAGAGAGGGGACTGAGAGACACCAGTCAGTGTACAGATATCTCCCTGTGAGAGAGGGGACTGAGAGACACCAGTCAGTGTACAGATATCTTCCTGAGAGAGAGAGGGGACTGAGATACACCAGTCAGTGTACAGATATCTCACTGAGACTGAGAGACACCAGTCAGCGTACAGATATCTCCCTGAGAGAGAGAGTGGACTGAGAGACACCAGTCAGTGTACAGATATCTCACTCAGATAGAGGGGACTGAGAGACACCAGTCAGTGTACAGATATCTCCCTGAGAGAGGGGACTGAGAGACACCAGTCAGTGTACAGATATCTCCCAGAGAGAGAGAGGACTGAGAGACACCAGTGTACAGATATCTCACTGAGAGAGAGAGGGGCTGAGAGACACCAGTCAGTGTACAGATATCTCCCTGAGAGAGAGGAGACTGAGAGACACCAGTCAGTGTACAGATATCT
This sequence comes from Scyliorhinus torazame, assembly GCF_047496885.1. Lineage (NCBI taxonomy): Eukaryota > Metazoa > Chordata > Chondrichthyes > Carcharhiniformes > Scyliorhinidae > Scyliorhinus > Scyliorhinus torazame. Next base: position 11,105,869 of record NC_092725.1, on the reverse strand, counting down.
GTGTGAGAGAGAGAGAGAGGGGACTGAGAGACACCAGTCAGTGTACAGATATCTCCCTGAGAGAGAGAGAGGGGACTGAGATACACCAGTCAGTGTACAGCTATCTCACTGAGAGAGCGGGGACTGGGAGACACCAGTCAGTGTCCAGATATCTCCCTGAAAGAGAGGGGACTGAGAGACACCAGTCAGTGTACAGATATCTCCCTGAGAGAGAGGGGACTGAGAGACACCAGACAGTGTACAGATATCTCCCTGAGAGAGAGGGGGGACTGAGAGACACCAGTCAGTGTACAGATATCTCCCTGAGCGAGAGAGGGGACTGAGAGACACCAGTCAGTGTACAGATATCTCCCTGAGAGAGAGGGGACTGAGAGACACCAGTCAGTGTACAGATATCTCCCTGAGAGAGAGGGGACTGAGTGACACCAGTCAGTGTACAGATATCTCCCTGAGCGAGAGGGGACTGAGAGACACCAGTCAGTGTACAGATATCTCCCTGAGAGAGAGAGGGGACTGAGAGACACCAGTCAGTGTACAGATATCTCCCTGAGTGAGAGGGGACTGAGAGACACCAGTCAGTGTACAGATATCTCCCTGAGATAGAGAGGGGACTGAGAGACACCAGTCAGTGTACGGATATCTCACTGAGAGAGAGAGGACTGAGAGACACCAGTCAGTGTACAGATATCTCCCTGAGAGAGAGGGGACTGAGAGACACCAGTCAGTGTACAGATATCTCCCTGAGAGAGAGGGGACTGAGAGACACCAGTCAGTGTACAGATATCTCCCTGAGAGTGAGAGGGGCTGAGAGACACCAGTCAGTGTACAGATATCGCCCTGAGAGAGAGAGGGGACTGAGAGACACCAGTCAGTGTACAGATATCTCCCTGAGAGAGAGGGGACTGAGAGACACCAGTCAGTGTACAGATATCTGCCTGAGAGAGAGAGGGGACTGAGAGACTCCAGTCAGTGTACAAATATCTCCCTGAGGGGGGAGTGAGAGACACCAGTCAGTGTACAGATATCTCCCTGAGCGAGAGAGAGGGGACTGAGAGACACCAGTCAGTGTACAGATATCTCCCTGAGAGAGAGAGGGGACTGAGAGACTCCAGTCAGTGTACAGATATCTCCCTGAGAGAGGGGACTGAGAGACACCAGTCAGTGTACAGATATCTCCCTGAGAGAGAGAGGACTGAGAGACACCAGTCAGTGTACAGATATCTCCCTGAGAGAGAGAGGACTGAGAGACACCAGTCAGTGTACAGATATCTCCCTGAGAGAGAGAGGGGACTGAGAGACACCAGTCAGTGTACAGATATCTCCCTGAGAGAGAGAGAGGACTGAGAGACACCAGTCAGTGTACAGATATCTCCCTGAGAGAGAGAGGACTGAGAGACACCAGTCAGTGTACAGATATCTCCCTGAGAGAGAGAGGACTGAGAGACACCAGTCAGTGTACAGATATCTCCCTGAGAGATTAAGGACTGAGAGACACCAGTCAGTGTACAGATATCTCCCTGAGAGAGAGGGGACTGAGAGACACCAGGCAGTGTACAGATATCTCCCTGAGAGAGAGGGGGGACTGAGTGACACCAGTCAGTGTACAGATATCTCCCTGAGAGAGAGGGGACTGAGAGACACCAGTCAGTGTACAGATATCTCCCTGAGAGAGAGGAGGGACTGAGAGACACCAGTCAGTGTACAGATATCACCCTGGGAGAGAGAAGGGACTGAGAGACACCAGTCAGTGTACAGATATCTCCCTGAGAGAGAGGGGGGGCTGAGTGACACCAGTCAGTGTACAGATATTTCCCTGAGAGAGAGGGGGGACTGAGAGACACCAGTCAGTGTACAGATATCTCCCTGAGAGAGAGGGGACTGAGAGACACCAGTCAGTGTACAGATATCTCCCTGAGAGTGAGAGGGGCTGAGAGACACCAGTCAGTGTACAGATATCTCCCTGAGAGGGGACTGAGAGACACCAGTCAGTGTACAGATATCTCCCTGAGAGAGAGGGGACTGAGAGACACCAGTCAGTGTACAGATATCTCCCTGAGAGAGAGAGGGGATTGAGAGACACCAGTCAGTGTACAGATATCTCCCTGAGAGAGAGAGGGGACTGAGAGACTCCAGTCAGTGTACAAATATCTCCCTGAGGGGGGACTGAGAGACACCAGTCAGTGTACAGATATCTCCCCGAGAGAGGACTGAGAGACACCAGTCAGTGTACAGATATCTCCCTGAGAGAGAAGACTGAGAGACACCAGTCAGTGTACAGATATCTCCCCGAGAGAGAGGGGACTGAGAGACACCAGTCAGTGTACAGATATCTCCCTGAGGGGGGAGTGAGAGACACCAGTCAGTGTACAGATATCTCCCTGAGGACTGAGAGACACCAGTCAGTGTACAGATATCTCCCTGAGAGAGAGAGGGGAGACTGAGAGACACCAGTCAGTGTACAGATATCTCCCTGAGAGAGAAGAGACTGAGAGACGCCAGTCAGTGTACAGATATCTTCCTGAGAGAGAGAGGGGACTGAGATACACCAGTCAGTGTACAGATATCTCACTCAGAGAGAGCGTACTGAGAGACACCAGTCAGTGTACAGATATCTCCCTGAGAGTGAGGGGACTGAGAGACACCAGTCAGCGTACAGATATCTCCCTGAGAGAGAGGGGACTGAGATACACCAGTCAGTGTACAGATATCTCACTCAGAGAGAGCGTACTGAGAGTCACCAGTCAGTGTACAGATATCTCCCTGAGAGAGAGGGGACTGAGAGACACCAGTCAGTGTACAGATATCTCCCTGAGAGTGAGGGGACTGAGATACACCAGTCAGTGCACAGATATCTCCCTGAGAGAGAGAGAGGACTGAGAGACACCAGTCAGTGTACAGATATCTCCCTGAGAGAGAGAGAGGGGACTGAGAGACACCAGTCAGTGTACAGATATCTCACTCAGAGAGAGAGAGGGGACTGAGAGACACCAGTCTGCGTACAGATATCTCCCTGAGAGAGAGAGAGTGGACTGAGATACACCAGTCAGTGTACAGCTATCTCACTGAGAGAGAGGGGACTGGGAGACACCAGTCAGTGTCCAGATATCTCCCTGAAAGAGAGGGGACTGAGAGACACCAGTCAGTGTACAGATATCTCCCTGAGAGAGAGGGGACTGAGAGACACCAGTCAGTGTACAGATATCTCCCTGAGAGAGAGGGGGGACTGAGAGACACCAGTCAGTGTACAGATATCTCCCTGAGCGAGAGAGGGGACTGAGAGACACCAGTCAGTGTACAGATATCTCCCTGAGAGAGAGGGGACTGAGAGACACCAGTCAGTGTACAGATATCTGCCTGAGAGGGGACTGAGAGACACCAGTCAGTGTACAGATATCTCCCTGAGAGAGAGGGGACTGAGAGACACCAGTCAGTGTACAGATATCTCCCTGAGAGAGAGAGGGGGGACTGAGAGACACCAGTCAGTGTACAGATATCTCCCTGAGAGAGAAGAGACTGAGAGACACCAGTCAGTGTACAGATATCTTCCTGAGAGAGAGAGGGGAGACTGAGAGACACCAGTCAGTGTACAGATATCTGCCTGAGAGGGGACTGAGAGACACCAGTCAGTGTACAGATATCTCCCTGAGAGAGAGGGGACTGAGAGACACCAGTCAGTGTACAGATATCTCCCTGAGAGAGAGAGGGGGGACTGAGAGACACCAGTCAGTGTACAGATATCTCCCTGAGAGAGAAGAGACTGAGAGACACCAGTCAGTGTACAGATATCTTCCTGAGAGAGAGAGGGGAGACTGAGAGACACCAGTCAGTGTACAGATATCTCCCTGAGAGAGAAGAGACTGAGATACACCAGTCAGTGTACAGATATCTCACTCAGAGAGAGGGGACTGAGATACACCAGTCAGTGTACAGATATCTCACTGAGGGGCTGAGAGACACCAGTCAGTGTACAGATATCTCCCTGAGAGAGAGGGGACTGAGAGACACCAGTCAGTGTGTATATATCCCACTGAGAGAGAGAGAGGACTGGGAGACACCAGTCAGTGTACAGATATCTCCCAGAGAGAGAGAGGACTGAGAGACACCAGTGTACAGATATCTCACTCAGAGAGAGGGGACTGAGATACACCAGTCAGTGTACAGATATCTCACTGAGGGGCTGAGAGACACCAGTCAGTGTACAGATATCTCCCTGAGAGAGAGGGGACTGAGAGACACCAGTCAGTGTACAGATATCTCCCTGAGAGAGAGAGGACTGGGAGACACCAGTCAGTGTACAGATATCTCCCTGAGAGAGAGGGGACTGAGAGACACCAGTCAGTGTACAGATATCTCACTGAGAGAGAGAGGGGCTGAGAGACACCAGTCAGTGTACAGATATCTCCCTGAGAGAGAGGGGACTGAGAGACACCAGTCAGTGTACAGATATCTCCCTGAGAGAGAGAGGGGACTGAGAGACACCAGTCAGTGTACAGATATCTCCCTGAGAGAGAGGGGACTGAGAGACACCAGTCAGTGTACAGATATCTCCCTGAGAGAGGGGACTGAGAGACACCAGTCAGTGTACAGATATCTCCGTGAGAGAGAGAGAGAGGGGACTGAGAGACACCAGTCAGTGTACAGATATCTCCCTGAGAGAGAGAGAGAGGGGACTGAGAGACAGCAGTCAGTGTACAGATATCTCCCTGAGAGAGAGAGAGGACTGAGAGACACCAGTCAGTGTACAGATATCTCCCTGAGTGAGAGGGGACTGAGAGACACCAGTCAGTGTACAGATATCTCCCTGAGAGAGGGGACTGAGAGACACCAGTCAGTGCACAGATATCTCCCTGAGAGAGAGAGGGGACTGAGAGACACCAGTCAGTGTACAGATATCTCCCTGAGAGAGAGAGGGGACTGAGAGACTCCAGTCAGTGTACAGATATCTCCGTGAGAGAGAACTAGGAGACACCAGTCAGTGTACAGATATCTCCCTGAGAGAGAGAGGGGACTGAGAGACACCAGTCAGTGTACAGATATCTCCCAGAGAGAGAGAGAGGACTGAGAGACACCAGTCAGTGTACAGATATCTCCCTGAGAGAGAGGGGACTGAGAGACACCAGTCAGTGTACAGATAGCTACCCGAGAGAGGACTAGGAGACACCAGTCAGTGTACAGATATCTCCCTTAGAGAGAGAGGACTGAGAGACACCAGTCAGTGTACAGATATCTCCCTGAGAGAGAGAGGACTGAGAGACACCAGTCAGTGTACAGATATCTCCCTGAGAGATCAAGGACTGAGAGACACCAGTCAGTGTACAGATATCTCCCTGAGAGAGAGGGGACTGAGAGATACCAGTCAGTGTACAGATATCTCCCTGAGAGAGAGGAGGGACTGAGAGACACCAGTCAGTGTACAGATATCTCCCTGAGAGAGAGGGGGGACTGAGAGACACCAGTCAGTGTACAGATATCTCCCTGAGAGAGAGGACTGAGAGACACCAGTCAGTGTACAGATATCTCCCTGGGAGAGGGGACTGAGAGACACAGTCAGTGTACAGATATCTCCCTGAGAGAGAGAGGACTGAGAGACACCAGTCAGTGTACAGATATCTCCCTGAGAGAGAGGGGACTGAGAGACACCAGTCAGTGTACAGATATCTCCCTGAGAGAGAGGACTGAGAGACACCAGTCAGTGTACAGATATCTCCCTGAGAGAGAGGACTGAGAGACACCAGTCAGTGTACAGATATCTCCCTGAGAGAGGGGACTGAGAGACACCAGTCAGTGTACAGATATCTCCCTGAGAGAGAGAGGGGAGACTGAGAGACACCAGTCAGTGTACAGATATCTCCCTGAGAGAGAAGAGACTGAGAGACACCAGTCAGTGTACAGATATCTTCCTGAGAGAGAGAGGGGACTGAGATACACCAGTCAGTGTACAGATATCTCACTCAGAGAGAGCGTACTGAGAGACACCAGTCAGTGTACAGATATCTCCCTGAGAGTGAGGGGACTGAGAGACACCAGTCAGCGTACAGATATCTCCCTGAGAGAGAGGGGACTGAGATACACCAGTCAGTGTACAGATATCTCACTCAGAGAGAGCGTACTGAGAGACACCAGTCAGTGTACAGATATCTCCCTGAGAGTGAGGGGACTGAGAGACACCAGTCAGTGTACAGATATCTCCCTGAGAGTGAGGGGACTGAGATACACCAGTCAGTGCACAGATATCTCCCTGAGAGAGAGAGAGGACTGAGAGACACCAGTCAGTGTACAGATATCTCCCTGAGAGAGAGAGAGGGGACTGAGAGACACCAGTCAGTGTACAGATATCTCACTCAGAGAGAGAGAGGGGACTGAGAGACACCAGTCAGTGTACAGCTATCTCACTGAGAGAGAGGGGACTGGGAGACACCAGTCAGTGTCCAGATATCTCCCTGAAAGAGAGGGGACTGAGAGACACCAGTCAGTGTACAGATATCTCCCTGAGAGAGAGGGGACTGAGAGACACCAGTCAGTGTACAGATATCTCCCTGAGAGAGAGGGGGGACTGAGAGACACCAGTCAGTGTACAGATATCTCCCTGAGCGAGAGAGGGGACTGAGAGACACCAGTCAGTGTACAGGTATCTCCCTGAGAGAGAGGGGACTGAGAGACACCAGTCAGTGTACAGATATCTGCCTGAGAGGGGACTGAGAGACACCAGTCAGTGTACAGATATCTCCCTGAGAGAGAGGGGACTGAGAGACACCAGTCAGTGTACAGATATCTCCCTGAGAGAGAGAGGGGGGACTGAGAGACACCAGTCAGTGTACAGATATCTCCCTGAGAGAGAAGAGACTGAGAGACACCAGTCAGTGTACAGATATCTTCCTGAGAGAGAGAGGGGGGACTGAGAGACACCAGTCAGTGTACAGATATCTCCCTGAGAGAGGGGGCTGAGAGACACCAGTCAGTGTACAGATATCTCCCTGAGAGAGAGGGGACTGAGAGACACCAGTCAGTGTACAGATATCTCCCTGAGAGAGAGAGGACTGGGAGACACCAGTCAGTGTACAGATATCTCCCTGAGAGAGAGGGGACTGAGAGACACCAGTCAGTGTACAGATATCTCACTGAGAGAGAGAGGGGCTGAGAGACACCAGTCAGTGTACAGATATCTCCCTGAGAGAGAGGGGACTGAGAGACACCAGTCAGTGTACAGATATCTCCCTGAGAGAGAGAGGGGACTGAGAGACACCAGTCAGTGTACAGATATCTCCCTGAGAGAGAGGGGACTGAGAGACACCAGTCAGTGTACAGATATCTCCCTGAGAGAGGGGACTGAGAGACACCAGTCAGTGTACAGATATCTCCGTGAGAGAGAGAGAGAGGGGACTGAGAGACACCAGTCAGTGTACAGATATCTCCCTGAGAGAGAGAGAGAGGGGACTGAGAGACAGCAGTCAGTGTACAGATATCTCCCTGAGAGAGAGAGAGGACTGAGAGACACCAGTCAGTGTACAGATATCTCCCTGAGTGAGAGGGGACTGAGAGACACCAGTCAGTGTACAGATATCTCCCTGAGAGAGGGGACTGAGAGACACCAGTCAGTGCACAGATATCTCCCTGAGAGAGAGAGGGGACTGAGAGACACCAGTCAGTGTACAGATATCTCCCTGAGAGAGAGAGGGGACTGAGAGACTCCAGTCAGTGTACAGATATCTCCGTGAGAGAGAACTAGGAGACACCAGTCAGTGTACAGATATCTCCCTGAGAGAGAGAGGGGACTGAGAGACACCAGTCAGTGTACAGATATCTCCCAGAGAGAGAGAGAGGACTGAGAGACACCAGTCAGTGTACAGATATCTCCCTGAGAGAGAGGGGACTGAGAGACACCAGTCAGTGTACAGATAGCTACCCGAGAGAGGACTAGGAGACACCAGTCAGTGTACAGATATCTCCCTTAGAGAGAGAGGACTGAGAGACACCAGTCAGTGTACAGATATCTCCCTGAGAGAGAGAGGACTGAGAGACACCAGTCAGTGTACAGATATCTCCCTGAGAGATCAAGGACTGAGAGACACCAGTCAGTGTACAGATATCTCCCTGAGAGAGAGGGGACTGAGAGATACCAGTCAGTGTACAGATATCTCCCTGAGAGAGAGGAGGGACTGAGAGACACCAGTCAGTGTACAGATATCTCCCTGAGAGAGAGGGGGGACTGAGAGACACCAGTCAGTGTACAGATATCTCCCTGAGAGAGAGGACTGAGAGACACCAGTCAGTGTACAGATATCTCCCTGGGAGAGGGGACTGAGAGACACAGTCAGTGTACAGATATCTCCCTGAGAGAGAGAGGACTGAGAGACACCAGTCAGTGTACAGATATCTCCCTGAGAGAGAGGGGACTGAGAGACACCAGTCAGTGTACAGATATCTCCCTGAGAGAGAGGACTGAGAGACACCAGTCAGTGTACAGATATCTCCCTGAGAGAGAGGACTGAGAGACACCAGTCAGTGTACAGATATCTCCCTGAGAGAGGGGACTGAGAGACACCAGTCAGTGTACAGATATCTCCCTGAGAGAGAGAGGGGAGACTGAGAGACACCAGTCAGTGTACAGATATCTCCCTGAGAGAGAAGAGACTGAGAGACACCAGTCAGTGTACAGATATCTTCCTGAGAGAGAGAGGGGACTGAGATACACCAGTCAGTGTACAGATATCTCACTCAGAGAGAGCGTACTGAGAGACACCAGTCAGTGTACAGATATCTCCCTGAGAGTGAGGGGACTGAGAGACACCAGTCAGCGTACAGATATCTCCCTGAGAGAGAGGGGACTGAGATACACCAGTCAGTGTACAGATATCTCACTCAGAGAGAGCGTACTGAGAGACACCAGTCAGTGTACAGATATCTCCCTGAGAGTGAGGGGACTGAGAGACACCAGTCAGTGTACAGATATCTCCCTGAGAGTGAGGGGACTGAGATACACCAGTCAGTGCACAGATATCTCCCTGAGAGAGAGAGAGGACTGAGAGACACCAGTCAGTGTACAGATATCTCCCTGAGAGAGAGAGAGGGGACTGAGAGACACCAGTCAGTGTACAGATATCTCACTCAGAGAGAGAGAGGGGACTGAGAGACACCAGTCAGTGTACAGCTATCTCACTGAGAGAGAGGGGACTGGGAGACACCAGTCAGTGTCCAGATATCTCCCTGAAAGAGAGGGGACTGAGAGACACCAGTCAGTGTACAGATATCTCCCTGAGAGAGAGGGGACTGAGAGACACCAGTCAGTGTACAGATATCTCCCTGAGAGAGAGGGGGGACTGAGAGACACCAGTCAGTGTACAGATATCTCCCTGAGCGAGAGAGGGGACTGAGAGACACCAGTCAGTGTACAGGTATCTCCCTGAGAGAGAGGGGACTGAGAGACACCAGTCAGTGTACAGATATCTGCCTGAGAGGGGACTGAGAGACACCAGTCAGTGTACAGATATCTCCCTGAGAGAGAGGGGACTGAGAGACACCAGTCAGTGTACAGATATCTCCCTGAGAGAGAGAGGGGGGACTGAGAGACACCAGTCAGTGTACAGATATCTCCCTGAGAGAGAAGAGACTGAGAGACACCAGTCAGTGTACAGATATCTTCCTGAGAGAGAGAGGGGGGACTGAGAGACACCAGTCAGTGTACAGATATCTCCCTGAGAGAGAGAGGACTGGGAGACACCAGTCAGTGTACAGATATCTCCCTGAGAGAGAGGGGACTGAGAGACACCAGTCAGTGTACAGATATCTCACTGAGAGAGAGAGGGGCTGAGAGACACCAGTCAGTGTACAGATATCTCCCTGAGAGAGAGGGGACTGAGAGACACCAGTCAGTGTACAGATATCTCCCTGAGAGAGAGAGGGGACTGAGAGACACCAGTCAGTGTACAGATATCTCCCTGAGAGAGAGGGGACTGAGAGACACCAGTCAGTGTACAGATATCTCCCTGAGAGAGGGGACTGAGAGACACCAGTCAGTGTACAGATATCTCCGTGAGAGAGAGAGAGAGGGGACTGAGAGACACCAGTCAGTGTACAGATATCTCCCTGAGAGAGAGAGAGAGGGGACTGAGAGACAGCAGTCAGTGTACAGATATCTCCCTGAGAGAGAGAGAGGACTGAGAGACACCAGTCAGTGTACAGATATCTCCCTGAGTGAGAGGGGACTGAGAGACACCAGTCAGTGTACAGATATCTCCCTGAGAGAGGGGACTGAGAGACACCAGTCAGTGCACAGATATCTCCCTGAGAGAGAGAGGGGACTGAGAGACACCAGTCAGTGTACAGATATCTCCCTGAGAGAGAGAGGGGACTGAGAGACTCCAGTCAGTGTACAGATATCTCCGTGAGAGAGAACTAGGAGACACCAGTCAGTGTACAGATATCTCCCTGAGAGAGAGAGGGGACTGAGAGACACCAGTCAGTGTACAGATATCTCCCAGAGAGAGAGAGAGGACTGAGAGACACCAGTCAGTGTACAGATATCTCCCTGAGAGAGAGGGGACTGAGAGACACCAGTCAGTGTACAGATAGCTACCCGAGAGAGGACTAGGAGACACCAGTCAGTGTACAGATATCTCCCTTAGAGAGAGAGGACTGAGAGACACCAGTCAGTGTACAGATATCTCCCTGAGAGAGAGAGGACTGAGAGACACCAGTCAGTGTACAGATATCTCCCTGAGAGATCAAGGACTGAGAGACACCAGTCAGTGTACAGATATCTCCCTGAGAGAGAGGGGACTGAGAGATACCAGTCAGTGTACAGATATCTCCCTGAGAGAGAGGAGGGACTGAGAGACACCAGTCAGTGTACAGATATCTCCCTGAGAGAGAGGGGGGACTGAGAGACACCAGTCAGTGTACAGATATCTCCCTGAGAGAGAGGACTGAGAGACACCAGTCAGTGTACAGATATCTCCCTGGGAGAGGGGACTGAGAGACACAGTCAGTGTACAGATATCTCCCTGAGAGAGAGAGGACTGAGAGACACCAGTCAGTGTACAGATATCTCCCTGAGAGAGAGGGGACTGAGAGACACCAGTCAGTGTACAGATATCTCCCTGAGAGAGAGGACTGAGAGACACCAGTCAGTGTACAGATATCTCCCTGAGAGAGAGGACTGAGAGACACCAGTCAGTGTACAGATATCTCCCTGAGAGAGGGGACTGAGAGACACCAGTCAGTGTACAGATATCTCCCTGAGAGAGAGAGGGGAGACTGAGAGACACCAGTCAGTGTACAGATATCTCCCTGAGAGAGAAGAGACTGAGAGACACCAGTCAGTGTACAGATATCTTCCTGAGAGAGAGAGGGGACTGAGATACACCAGTCAGTGTACAGATATCTCACTCAGAGAGAGCGTACTGAGAGACACCAGTCAGTGTACAGATATCTCCCTGAGAGTGAGGGGACTGAGAGACACCAGTCAGCGTACAGATATCTCCCTGAGAGAGAGGGGACTGAGATACACCAGTCAGTGTACAGATATCTCACTCAGAGAGAGCGTACTGAGAGACACCAGTCAGTGTACAGATATCTCCCTGAGAGTGAGGGGACTGAGAGACACCAGTCAGTGTACAGATATCTCCCTGAGAGTGAGGGGACTGAGATACACCAGTCAGTGCACAGATATCTCCCTGAGAGAGAGAGAGGACTGAGAGACACCAGTCAGTGTACAGATATCTCCCTGAGAGAGAGAGAGGGGACTGAGAGACACCAGTCAGTGTACAGATATCTCACTCAGAGAGAGAGAGGGGACTGAGAGACACCAGTCAGTGTACAGCTATCTCACTGAGAGAGAGGGGACTGGGAGACACCAGTCAGTGTCCAGATATCTCCCTGAAAGAGAGGGGACTGAGAGACACCAGTCAGTGTACAGATATCTCCCTGAGAGAGAGGGGACTGAGAGACACCAGTCAGTGTACAGATATCTCCCTGAGAGAGAGGGGGGACTGAGAGACACCAGTCAGTGTACAGATATCTCCCTGAGCGAGAGAGGGGACTGAGAGACACCAGTCAGTGTACAGGTATCTCCCTGAGAGAGAGGGGACTGAGAGACACCAGTCAGTGTACAGATATCTGCCTGAGAGGGGACTGAGAGACACCAGTCAGTGTACAGATATCTCCCTGAGAGAGAGGGGACTGAGAGACACCAGTCAGTGTACAGATATCTCCCTGAGAGAGAGAGGGGGGACTGAGAGACACCAGTCAGTGTACAGATATCTCCCTGAGAGAGAAGAGACTGAGAGACACCAGTCAGTGTACAGATATCTTCCTGAGAGAGAGAGGGGGGACTGAGAGACACCAGTCAGTGTACAGATATCTCCCTGAGAGAGGGGACTGAGAGACACCAGTCAGTGTACAGATATCTCCCTGAGAGAGAGGACTGAGAGACACCAGTCAGTGTACAGATATCTCCCTGGGAGAGGGGACTGAGAGACACAGTCAGTGCACAGATATCTCCCTGAGAGAGAGAGGACTGAGAGACACCAGTCAGTGTACAGATATCTCCCTGAGAGAGAAGACTGAGAGACACCAGTCAGTGTACAGATATCTCCCTGAGAGAGAGGGGACTGAGAGACACCAGTCAGTGTACAGATATCTCCCTGAGAGAGAGGGGACTGAGAGACACCAGTCAGTGTACAGATATCTCCCTGAGAGAGAGGGGACTGAGAGGCACCAGTCAGTGTACAGATATCACCCTGAGAGAGAGGGGACTGAGAGACACCAGTCAGTGTACAGATATCTCCCTGAGAGAGAGAGGGGACTGAGAGACACCAGTCAGTGTACAGATATCTCCCTGAGAGAGAGGGGACTGAGAGACACCGGACAGTGGACAGATATCTCCCTGAGAGAGAGAGGGGACTGAGAGACCCCAGTCAGTGTACAGATATCTCCCTGAGAGAGGGGACTGAGAGACACCAGTCAGTGTACAGATATCTCCCTGAGAGAGAAGGGGGACTGAGAGACACCAGTCAGTGTACAGATATCACCCTGAGAGAGAGAGGGGAGACTGAGAGACACCAGTCAGTGTACAGATATCTCCCTGAGAGAGAGAGGGGACTGAGAGACACCAGTCAGTGTACAGATATCACCCTGAGAGAGAGAGGGGAGACTGAGAGACACCAGTCAGTGTACAGATATCTCCCTGAGAGAGAGAGAGGACTGAGAGACACCAGTCAGTGTACAGATATCTCCCTGAGAGAGAGAGGGGACTGAGAGACCCCAGTCAGTGTACAGATATCTCCCTGAGAGAGAGGAGGGGACTGAGAGACCCCAGTCAGTGTACAGATATCTCCCTGAGAGAGAGGAGGGGACTGAGAGACACCAGTCAGTGTACAGATATCTCCCTGAGAGAGAGAGGACTGAGAGACTCCAGACAGTGGACAGATATCTCCCTGAGAGAGAGAGGGGACTGAGAGACACCAGTCAGTGTACAGATATCACCCTGAGAGAGAGGGGACTGAGAGACACCAGTCAGTGTACAGATATCTCCCTGAGAGAGAGAGAGGACTGAGAGAAACCAGTCAGTGTACAGATATCTCCCTGAGAGAGAGAGAGGGGACTGAGAGACACCAGTCAGTGTGCAGATATCTCCCTGAGAGAGAGAGGACTGAGAGACACCAGTCAGTGTACAGATATCTCACTCAGAGAGAGAGAGGGGACTGAGAGACACCAGTCAGCGTACAGATATCTCCCTGAGAGAGAGAGAGTGGACTGAGATACACCAGTCAGTGTATAGCTATCTCACTGAGAGAGCGGGGACTGGGAGACACCAGTCAGTGTACAGATATCTCCCTGAGAGAGAGGGGGGACTGAGAGACACCAGTCAGTGTACAGATATCTCCCTGAGCGAGAGAGGGGACTGAGAGACACCAGTCAGTGTACAGATATCTCCCTGAGAGAGAGGGGACTGAGAGACACAAGTCAGTGTACAGATATCTCCCTGAGAGAGAGGGGACTGAGAGACACCAGTCAGTGTACAGATATCTCCCTGAGAGGGGACTGAGAGACACCAGTCAGTGTACAGATATCTCCCTGAGCGAGAGAGGGGACTGAGAGACACCAGTCAGTGTACAGATATCTCCCTGAGCGAAAGGGGACTGAGATACACCAGTCAGTGTATAGCTATCTCACTGAGAGAGCGGGGACTGGGAGACACCAGTCAGTGTACAGATATCTCCCTGAGAGAGAGGGGGGACTGAGAGACACCAGTCAGTGTACAGATATCTCCCTGAGCGAGAGAGGGGACTGAGAGACACCAGTCAGTGTACAGATATCTCCCTGAGAGAGAGGGGACTGAGAGACACAAGTCAGTGTACAGATATCTCCCTGAGAGAGAGGGGACTGAGAGACACCAGTCAGTGTACAGATATCTCCCTGAGAGGGGACTGAGAGACACCAGTCAGTGTACAGATATCTCCCTGAGCGAAAGGGGACTGAGAGACACCAGTCAGTGTACAGATATCTCCCTGAGAGAGAGAGGGGAGACTGAGAGACACCAGTCAGTGTACAGATATCTCCCTGAGAGAGAAGAGACTGAGAGACACCAGTCAGTGTACAGATATCTTCCTGAGAGAGAGAGGGGACTGAGATACACCAGTCAGTGTACAGATATCTCCCTGAGAGAGAGAGGGGACTGAGAGACGCCAGTCAGTGTACAGATATCTCCCTGAGAGAGAGAGGGGACTGAGAGACACCAGTCAGTGTACAGATATCTCCCTGAGAGAGAGAGGGGAGACTGAGAGACACAAGTCAGTGTACAGATATCTCCCTGAGAGAGAGGGGACTGAGAGACACCAGTCAGTGTACAGATATCTCCCTGAGAGAGAGGGGACTGAGAGACACCAGTCAGTGTACAGATATCTCCCTGAGAGAGAAGAGACTGAGAGACACCAGTCAGTGTACAGATATCTCCCTGAGAGAGAGAGGGGACTGAGAGACACCAGTCAGTGTACAGATATCTCCCTGAGAGAGAGAGGGGACTGGGATACACCAGTCAGTGTACAGATATCTCACTCAGATAGAGGGGACTGAGAGACACCAGTCAGCGTACAGATATCTCCCTGAGAGAGAGACAGGGGACTGAGATACACCAGTCAGTGCACAGCTATCTCACTGAGGGGCTGGGAGACACCAGTCAGTGTACAGATATCTCCCTGAGAGAGAGGGGACTGAGAGACACCAGTCAGTGTGTATATATCTCCCTGAGAGAGAGAGAGGACTGAGAGACACCAGTCAGTGTACAGATATCTCCCAGAGAGAGAGAGGACTGAGAGACACCAGTGTACAGATATCTCACTGAGAGAGAGAGGGACTGAGAGACACCAGTCAGTGTACAGATATCTCCCTGAGAGAGGGAGGGGACTGAGAGACACCAGTCAGTGTACTGATCTCCCTGAGAGAGAGAGGACTGAGAGACACCAGTCAGTGTACAGATATCTCCCTGAGAGAGAGGGGGTACTGAGAGACACCAGTCAGTGTACAGATATCTCCCTGAGAGAGAGAGGGGACTGAGAGACACCAGTCAGTGTACAGATATCTCCGTGAGAGAGAGAGAGAGGGGACTGAGAGACACCAGTCAGTGTACAGATATCTCCCTGAGAGAGAGAGAGGGGACTGAGAGACACCAGTCAGTGTACAGATATCTCCCTGACAGAGAGAGAGGGGACTGAGAGACACCAGTCAGTGTACAGATATCTCCCTGAGGAGAGAGGACTGAGAGACACCAGTCAGTGTACAGATATCTCCCTGAGAGAGAGAGGGGACTGAGAGACACCAGTCAGTGTACGGATATCTCCCTGACAGAGAGAGAGGGGACTGAGAGACACCAGTCAGTGTACGGATATCTCCCTGACAGAGAGAGAGGGGACTGAGAGACACCAGTCAGTGTACGGATATCTCACTGAGAGAGAGAGGACTGAGAGACACCAGTCAGTGTACAGATATCTCCCTGAGAGAGAGGGGACTGAGAGACACCATTCAGTGTACAGATATCTCCCTGAGAGAGAGGGGACTGAGAGACACCAGTCAGTGTACAGATATCTCCCTGACAGAGAGAGAGGGGACTGAGAGACACCAGTCAGTGTACGGATATCTCACTGAGAGAGAGAGGACTGAGAGACACCAGTCAGTGTACAGATATCTCCCTGAGAGAGAGGGGACTGAGAGACACCAGTCAGTGTACAGATATCTCCCTGAGAGAGAGGGGACTGAGAGACACCAGTCAGTGTACAGATATATCCCTGAGAGAGAGGGGGGACTGAGTGACACCAGTCAGTGTACAGATATCTCCCCGAGAGAGAGCGTACTGAGAGACACCAGTCAGTGTACAGATATCTCACTGAGAGAGAGAGGACTGAGAGACACCAGTCAGTGTACAGATATCTCCCTGAGAGAGAGGAGACTGAGAGACACCAGTCAGTGTACAGATATCTCCCTGAGAGAGAGAGGGGACTGGGACACACCAGTCAGTGTACAGATATCTCACTGAGAGAGAGAGGACTGAGATACACCAGTCAGTGTACAGATATCTCCCTGGGAGAGAGAGGGGACTGAGAGACACCAGTCAGTATACAGATATCTCCCTGTGAGAGAGAGGGGACTGGGAGACACCAGTCAGTGTAGAGATATCTCCCTGAGAGTGAGAGGGGCTGAGAGACACCAGTCAGTGTACAGATATCTCCCTGAGAGTGAGAGGGGCTGAGAGACACCAGTCAGTGTACAGATATCTCCCTGAGAGAGAGGGGACTGAGAGACACCAGTCAGTGTACAGATATCTCCCTGAGAGAGAGAGAGGGGACTGAGAGACTCCAGTCAGTGTACAAATATCTCCCTGAGCGAGAGAGAGGGGACTGAGAGACACCAGTCAGTGTACAGATATCTCCCTGAGTGAGAGAGGGGACTGAGAGACTCCAGTCAGTGTACAGATATCTCCCTGAGAGAGAACTAGGAGCCACCAGTCAGTGTACAGATAGCTACCCGAGAGAGGACTAGGAGACACCAGTCAGTGTACAGATATCTCCCTGAGAGAGAGGACTGAGAGACACCTGTCAGTGTACAGATATCTCCCTGAGAGAGAGAGGGGACTGAGAGACACCAGTCAGTGTACGGATATCTCCCTGACAGAGAGAGAGGGGACTGAGAGACACCAGTCAGTGTACGGATATCTCCCTGACAGAGAGAGAGGGGACTGAGAGACACCAGTCAGTGTACGGATATCTCACTGAGAGAGAGAGGACTGAGAGACACCAGTCAGTGTACAGATATCTCCCTGAGAGAGAGGGGACTGAGAGACACCATTCAGTGTACAGATATCTCCCTGAGAGAGAGGGGACTGAGAGACACCAGTCAGTGTACAGATATCTCCCTGACAGAGAGAGAGGGGACTGAGAGACACCAGTCAGTGTACGGATATCTCACTGAGAGAGAGAGGACTGAGAGACACCAGTCAGTGTACAGATATCTCCCTGAGAGAGAGGGGACTGAGAGACACCAGTCAGTGTACAGATATCTCCCTGAGAGAGAGGGGACTGAGAGACACCAGTCAGTGTACAGATATATCCCTGAGAGAGAGGGGGGACTGAGTGACACCAGTCAGTGTACAGATATCTCCCCGAGAGAGAGCGTACTGAGAGACACCAGTCAGTGTACAGATATCTCACTGAGAGAGAGAGGACTGAGAGACACCAGTCAGTGTACAGATATCTCCCTGAGAGTGAGGAGACTGAGAGACACCAGTCAGTGTACAGATATCTCCCTGAGAGAGAGAGGGGACTGGGACACACCAGTCAGTGTACAGATATCTCACTGCGAGAGAGAGGACTGAGATACACCAGTCAGTGTACAGATATCTCCCTGGGAGAGAGAGGGGACTGAGAGACACCAGTCAGTATACAGATATCTCCCTGTGAGAGAGAGGGGACTGGGAGACACCAGTCAGTGTAGAGATATCTCGCTGAGAGTGAGAGGGGCTGAGAGACACCAGTCAGTGTACAGATATCTCCCTGAGAGTGAGAGGGGCTGAGAGACACCAGTCAGTGTACAGATATCTCCCTGAGAGAGAGGGGACTGAGAGACACCAGTCAGTGTACAGATATCTCCCTGAGAGAGAGAGAGGGGACTGAGAGACTCCAGTCAGTGTACAAATATCTCCCTGAGCGAGAGAGAGGGGACTGAGAGACACCAGTCAGTGTACAGATATCTCCCTGAGAGAGAGAGGGGACTGAGAGACTCCAGTCAGTGTACAGATATCTCCCTGAGAGAGAACTAGGAGCCACCAGTCAGTGTACAGATAGCTACCCGAGAGAGGACTAGGAGACACCAGTCAGTGTACAGATATCTCCCTGAGAGAGAGGACTGAGAAACACCAGTCAGTGTACAGATATCTCCCTGAGAGATTAAGGACTGAGAGACACCAGTCAGTGTACAGATATCTCCCTGAGAGAGAGGGGACTGAGAGACACCAGGCAGTGTACAGATATCTCCCTGAGAGAGAGGGGGGAGACTGAGAGACACCAGGCAGTGTACAGATATCTCCCTGAGAGAGAGGAGGGACTGAGAGACACCAGTCAGTGTACAGATATCTCCCTGAGAGAGAGGGGGGACTGAGTGACACCAGTCAGTGTACAGATATCTCCCTGAGAGAGAGGACTGAGAGACACCAGTCAGTGTACAGATATATCCCTGAGAGAGGACTGAGTGACACCAGTCAGTGTACAGATATCTCCCTGGGAGAGGGGACTGAGAGACACCAGTCAGTGTACAGATATCTCCCTGAGAGAGGACTGAGAGACACCAGTCAGTGTACAGATATCTCCCTGAGAGAGAGAGGACTGAGAGACACCAGTCAGTGTACAGATATCTCCCTGGGAGAGGGGACTGAGAGACACAGTCAGTGCACAGATATCTCCCTGAGAGAGAGAGGACTGAGAGACACCAGTCAGTGTACAGATATCTCCCCGAGAGAGGACTGAGAGACACAGTCAGTGTACAGATATCTCCCTGAGAGAGAAGACTGAGAGACCCCAGTCAGTGTACAAATATCTCCCTGAGGGGGGAGTGAGAGACACCAGTCAGTGTACAGATATCTCCCTGAGGACTGAGAGACACCAGTCAGTGTACAGATATCTCCCTGACAGAGAGGGGACTGAGAGGCACCAGTCAGTGTACAGATATCACCCTGAGAGTGGGGACTGAGAGACACCAGTCAGTGTACAGATATCACCCTGAGAGAGAGGGGACTGAGAGACACCAGTCAGTGTACAGATATCTCCCTGAGAGAGAGAGAGGACTGAGAGACACCAGTCAGTGTACAGATATCTCCCTGAGAGAGAGAGAGGGGACTGAGAGACACCAGTCAGTGTACAGATATCTCACTCAGAGAGAGAGAGGGGACTGAGAGACACCAGTCAGCGTACAGATATCTCCCTGAGAGAGAGAGAGTGGACTGAGATACACCAGTCAGTGTACAGCTATCTCACTGAGAGAGAGGGGACTGGGAGACACCAGTCAGTGTACAGATATCTCCCTGAAAGAGAGGGGACTGAGAGACACCAGTCAGTGTACAGATATCTCCCTGAGAGAGAGAGGGGACTGAGAGACACCAGTCAGTGTACAGATATCTCCCTGAGAGAGAGAGGGGACTGAGACACCAGTCAGTGTACAGATATCTCCCTGAGCGAGAGAGGGGACTGAGAGACACCAGTCAGTGTACAGATATCTCCCTGAGAGAGAGGGGACTGAGAGACACCAGTCAGTGTACAGATATCTCCCTGAGAGGGGACTGAGAGACACCAGTCAGTGTACAGATATCTCCCTGAGAGAGAGAGGGGACTGAGAGACACCAGTCAGTGTACAGATATCTCCCTGAGAGAGAGGGGACTGAGAGACACCTGTCAGTGTACAGATATCTCCCTGAGAGAGAGAGGGGACTGAGAGACACCAGTCAGTGTACAGATATCTCCCTGAGAGAGAGGGGACTGAGAGACACCAGTCAGTGTACAGATATCTCCCTGAGAGAGAGGGGACTGAGAGACACCAGTCAGTGTACAGATATCGCCCTGAGAGAGAGGGGACTGAGAGACACCAGTCAGTGTACAGATATCTCCCTGAGAGAGAAGAGACTGAGAGACACCAGTCAGTGTACAGATATCTTCCTGAGAGAGAGAGGGGACTGAGATACACCAGTCAGTGTACAGATATCTCACTCAGTGAGAGGGGACTGAGAGACACCAGTCAGCGTACAGATATCTCCCTGAGAGAGACACAGGGGACTGAGATACACCAGTCAGTGCACAGCTATCTCACTGAGGGGCTGAGAGACACCAGTCAGTGTGTATATATCTCCCTGAGAGAGAGAGAGGACTGAGAGACACCAGTCAGTGTACAGATATCTCCCAGAGAGAGAGGGGGGCTGAGAGACACCAGTCAGTGTACAGATATCTCCCTGAGAGAGAGGGGACTGAGAGACACCAGTCAGTGTACAGATATCTCCCAGAGAGAGAGGGGACTGAGAGACACCAGTCAGTGTACAGATATCTCCCTGAGAGAGGGGACTGAGAGTCACCAGTCAGTGTACAGATATCTCCCTGAGAGAGAGAGGACTGAGAGACACTAATCAGTGTACAGATATCTCCCTGAGAGAGAGAGGACTGAGAGACACCAGTCAGTGTACAGATATCTCCCTGAGAGAGAGGGGACTGAGAGACACCAGTCAGTGTACAGATATCTCCCTGAGAGAGGGGACTGAGAGTCACCAGTCAGTGTACAGATATCTCCCTGAGAGAGAGAGGACTGAGAGACACCAGTCAGTGTACAGATATCTCCCTGAGAGAGAGAGGACTGAGAGACACCAGTCAGTGTACAGACATCTCCCTGAGAGAGAGAGGGGACTGAGAGACACCAGTCAGTGTACAGATATCTCCCTGAGAGAGGGGACTGAGAGTCACCAGTCAGTGTACAGATATCTCCCTGAGAGAGAGAGGACTGAGAGACACCAGTCAGTGTACAGATATCTCCCTGAGAGAGAGAGGACTGAGAGACACCAGTCAGTGTACAGATATCTCCCTGAGTGAGAGGGGACTGAGAGACACCAGTCAGTGTACAGATATCTCCCTGAGAGAGAGAGGGGACTGAGAGACACCAGTCAGTGTACAGATATCTCCCTGAGAGAGAGAGGACTGAGAGACACCAGTCAGTGTACAGATATCTCCCTGAGAGAGAGAGGGGACTGAGAGACACCAGTCAGTGTACAGATATCTCCCTGAGAGAGAGAGGGGACTGAGAGACACCAGTCAGTGTACAGATATCTCCCTGAGAGAGAGGGGACTGAGAGACACCAGTCAGTGTACAGATATCTCCCTGAGCGAGAGAGGGGACTGAGAGACACCAGTCAGTGTACAGATATATCCCTGAGAGAGGGACTGAGAGACACCAGTCAGTGTACAGATATCTCCCTGAGAGAGAGGGGACTGAGAGAAACCAGTCAGTGTACAGATATCTCCCTGAGAGAGAGAGGGGACTGAGAGACACCAGTCAGTGTACAGATATCTCCCTGAGAGAGAGGGGACTGAGAGACACCAGTGTATGAGACACGATCAATTGGAAAAAGACGATAGTTGAATCCAACTGAGGCTTTATTGCAGTAAGATGTGTGGCCTCCCACAGCAGTTGGCGAAATGGCTGCTGGCTGGAGGACACACATATTTATACCCTGCCTCCTGGGCGGAGCCAGCAGGCTGGGTCTACTGGCGAACCTGTAGTACAGGTCATACCGTACATCACTTAATACAGGTGCTACTGTCATTTACCACATCCACCCCGTTAAAAATTGAGTCCTGCGGGGGTGGAGGAGAACTATATACAACAATCAGTTAATATTTACAAGATTTGACCAAACAAATGTCCTTTGATGTCCGGTGGACCGGTCAGAGGTTTAGCCGGTCCGGGGCCTTCATGTTCCTCTGGGAGCGACGCAGTGGTGTCGGCGATGTTGGTGCTGGTCTGGTCGATGGTGACTCCGGGAGCGTGCTGAAATCCTCTTCATTGTCGGGCGTGGGCAGGGCGGGGGGAGATTAATGGTCCTGGGGGGGGGGGGGTGCTGCTGTTGGGAGCGACGGGAGAGGGGAGGGTGGCGCCGGGGGCGGAGGGGTGGATCCTGCTGGTGCCAGGTCCCTGAGGGAGACAGTATCCAGGCGGCCGTCGGGGAACGCCACGTAGGCGTACTGGGGGTTTGCGTGGAGCAAGTGCACCCTCTCCACCAACGGGTCCACCTTGTGGAGTCGGACGTGTTTACGGAGCACGGTTCCCGGAGCTGTGAGCCAAGCCAGGAGCGACACACCGGATGTGGACTTCCTGGGGAAGGCAAAAAGACGGTCATGGGGTGTATTGTTAGTGGCAGTGCAGAGTAATGAGCGAATGGAGTGGAGTCTATCAGGGAGGACCTCTTGCCAGCGGGAGATTTCTGGACCGTAGGGCCAGTTGGACGGCTGTCCATACCGTCCCATTCTCCCTTTCTACCTGTCCGTTTCCCCAGGGGTTGTAGCTGGTCGTTCTGCTGGAGGTGATACCCCTGCTGAGCAGGAACTGACGCAGCTCATGAATGAGGATCCCCTGTCACTGTGGATGTAGGCGGGGAAACCGAACAGAGAAGATGGCGCTGAGGGCTTTAATGACGGTGGCAGGCGTCATGTCGGGGCATGGGATGGCGAAGGGGAATCTGGAATATTCGTCGGTCACACTGAGAAAATGTGTGTGATGGTCGGTGGAGGGGAGGGGCCGTTTGAAATCCACGCTGAGGCGTTCAAATGGGCGGGAGGCCTTCACCAGGCGTGCACGGTCCGGCCGGTAGAAGTGCGGTTTGCACTCCGCACAGACCTGGCAGTCCCCGGTGATTGTCCATACTTCCTCGGCGGAGTAGGGCAGATTGCGGGCCTTATTGAAATGGTTCAATCGAGTGACCCCCGGGTGACAAAGGCTGTCGTGCAGGGTCCTGAGTCGGTCTACCTGTGCGCTGGCACATGTACCTCGGGATAGGGCGTCTGGGGGCTCGTTGAGTTTACCGGGGCGATACAAAATCTCGTAATTATAGGTGGAGAGCTCGATTCCCCACCGCAAGATTTTATCATTTTTGATCTTGCCCCGCTGTGTGTTTGTGGTGAATGTAAATAGTTAATTCACCAGTTATGCTCTATGTTATTAACCCAGTGGGTTTTATCTGTGGGCCATTATATGGCTTCACCCACAGGGGGAGATGTTGGAGGACGTTGGAGCATGTACGGGCTCCGCCCCTTTGAAGGAGTATAGGAGTAGGTGGCCTGTGGGACTGTCCTCAGTATGTACCAGTCACAGGCAGGCAAAGTGGATAGTTTATTAAAACCATTGTTTTACTCCGACACGAGTCCTTGATGTCGTGTTGGGTGTTCCGATACACAAATGAACCAACACGGCTGTAGATGGTACAACTCTGTTTTATTGTCTTGTATAATAATAACTTCTGGCTGAGGTTCGTGCTTCACCAGCTAACCTGTGGACCCAGCCCTGGCACTATCTTAGTGAGGCACTCAGCACATGGTGAATGTCTGAGTGGCACGCTGTGAGCTCTGTGCTCTGAGCTATCTCCTGGTGGAATGAGCGGGAACTGTGGTGTTCCCTGTTTTATAGTGCGTGTGCTCTCACTGGTGATTGGCTGTGATGGTGTGTGTGTGTTGATTGGTCCGTCGACCTGTCCATCAGTGTGTGTGATTGCACCATGATATGCTAATGTGGATATCATGACATCCCCCCTTTTCACAAGGATATGTGCCTACATGCTAATAAATATTGGTGTGCATCTGAGTGTGTGTGTGTGTGTGCAATATTTACAACATGTACATGAGGCTAAACTATATACAGAGGAAGGTGTCAGGTGCAACAGAACAACGAGGTTGTACCACTAACAAAACAAATGCAATCATCAAACAACGAGAGAGAACTTCTGGAATTACAAGAAAGAAACTCGTTAACAGTCTGTAAAACGATTCAGTGAGTCCAATGTTCAAACAGGCTCATCAGTCCAGTCTATTAGGTGGGCGACGAATTCGGGTTGACCGCCTCAAGGGTGGGTCAGGATCCACCGGCTGAGGAATGGGCCTGGCCACGGGCGAGAGAGGAATAGGCAGAGTGGCAGGAAGCTCCACGAAGTCGACATCAGGAACAACAGGAGGGCATGGCACCGGTGCATGATCACGTAGCGAGCGCAGAACCAGGCGAAGGGCCCACCGATTACTTCGGCGAATGGAGCCATCAGGCATGCGAACCAGGAACGAGCGGGGAGCCACGCGGCGGAGAACCTCAGCAGTTGCCGACCAGCCACCCTCTGGTGGGTGTATGCGGACGTTGTCTCCAGGCGCCAGGGCAGGAAGATCAGTTGCCCGAGTGTCATGTGCCACCTTCTGCTGAGCACACCGCTGTCGCATCCTTTGCAGTACCGGAGCACGGTCGGGTTCAGGAACATGAATGGACGGCACAGTGGTCCTGAGGGTGCGACCCATCAACAGCTGGGCTGGCAAGAGGTCCGTGGACAGTGGGGCCGAGCGATAGGCCAGCAGGGCTAAACAGAAGTCAGATCCGGCATCAGCAGCCTTGCAGAGGAGCCGCTTCACGATGTGGACGCCCTTTTCCGCCTTGCCATTCGACTGAGGATGCAAGGGACTGGACATCACGTGTGTGAAGTTGTATGAAGTGGCAAAGGAAGACCATTCTTGGCTCGCAAAACAAGGCCCGTTGTCAGACATGACGGTGAGCGGAATTCCATGGCGAGCGAAGGTTTCTTTGCATGCTCTGATGACAGCTGATGATGTCAAGTCGTGCAGGCGTATGACCTCCGGATCATTTGAAAAATAGTCAATCAGAATGATGTAGTCCCTGCCGAGCTCATGAAAGAGGTCCACGCCCACCTTTGCCCAGGGGGACGTTACTAAGTCATGGGGCTGAAGCGTCTCAGGAGGTTGCGCCGGCTGAAACCTTTGGCAGGTGGGGCAGTTGAGCACCATGTTGGCGATGTCGTCGCTGATGCTCGGCCAGTATACAGCCTCTCGGGCCCTCCGCCTGCACTTTTCAACTCCGAGATGGCCTTTGTGCAGTTGGTCGAGGACCAGCTGGTGCATGCTGTGTGGGATCACAATCCAGTCCAACTTCAGAAGGACACCATCAATGACGGCCAAGTCGTCCCGGACATTGTAGAACTGCGGGCACTACCCTTTGAGCCACCCTCCTGTCATGTGGCGCATCACACGTTGTAGAAGGGGGTCAGCCGCAGTCTCACGGCGAATGTGGGCCAGACATGCATCAGTAGCCGGCAGATTGGCCGATGTGAAGGCTACTTGTGCGTCAACCTGACAAACGAACCCCTCCAAGTCGGGCGGTGTGTTCACTGCTCTGGACAGGGCATCCGCGATGATGAGGTCCTTTCCCGGGGTGTAAACAAGTTGGAAGTTTGTACCTCCTGAGCTTGAGCAGAATGCGCTGGAGGCGAGGGGTCATCTCATTGAGGTCCTTTTGTATGATGCCGACCAGGGGGCGATGGTCGGTCTACACGGTGAACTGCGGAAGACCATACATATAATCGTGGAATTTGTCGATGCTAGTCAACAAGCCCAGGCACTCCTTCTCAATCTGCGCATTGCGCTGCTCTGTGGGGGTCATGGCTCGCGACGCATTGGCGACCGGGGCCCATGATGCGGTGTCGTCCCGTTGCAGGAGTACCGCCCCAATGCCGGACTGGCTGGCATCAGTCGAGATCTTTGTGTCCGGAGTAGTGTCGAAAAACGCCAATACCGGGGCGGTGGTGAGCTGGATCTTGAGCTCCTCCCATTCCTTCTGGTGTGTGGGCAGCCACTGGAATTCCGCTGTCTTCTTGACTAGGTGGCGAAGAGCCGTTGTGTGCGAGGCAAGGTTGGGAATAAACTTCCCCAGGAAGTTGACCATCCCGAGAAAGCGCAGCACTGCCTTCTTGTCTGCCGGCTGCGGCATGGCTGCAATAGCTGCCACTTTGTCGGCATCCGGCCGCACCCGACCGGGATATGTGGTCCCCCAGGAACTTTAGCTCAATTTGGCCAAAAGAACACTTGGCTCGGTTGAGGCGCAGGCCCTGATCTCGTATCCATGCAAAGACGCGCTGGAGACGACTGATGTGCTCCTGTGGTGTGGTGGACCAGATGATAACGTCGTCAACATAGACGCGCACCCCTTCGATGCCCTCCATCATCTGCTCCATGATGCGATGGAACACCTCGGAGGCCGAGATGATGCCAAACAGCATCCTATTGTAGCAGAACCTGCCAAAGGGGTGTTGAAAGTGCACAGCTTCCTGCTGGACTGATCCAATTGAATCTGCCAAAAACCCTTTGAGGCATCAAGCTTGGTGAATATTTTTGCCCGAGCCATTTCGCTCGTGATTTCCTCTCGTTTGGGTATGGGTTAGTGTTCCCTCATAATGCTGTTGTTCAGGTCTTTTGGGTCGATACAGATCTGGAGCTCGCCGGAGGGCTTCTTGACGCACACCATGGAGCTGACCCATGGCGTTGGCTCTGTGACCCGGGAAAGCGCTCCTTGGTCCTGCAGGTCCTGCAGGTGCTGCTTGAGGCGGTCCTTGAGTGGTGCTGGGACCCTGCGAGGTGCGTGAATGACCGGGGTGGCGTCCGGGTTGAGCCCAATTCTGTAAGTGTAGGGCAGTGTGCCCTTGTCCTCGAAAACCTCCTGGTTGTGGGCGAGGAATGAGTGGAGCTGCGCCCTAAAGTCTGCATCCGGGAAATCGCACTTGCCTTCTGGAGACAGAGTGTGTACCCGCTGAACGAGGTGGAGGATCGTGCACGCCTGTGCGCCTAACAGAGAGTCCTTCGAGGATCCAACTATCTCAAAAGACAATGTGGCTTTGTGTGAGTAGTGCGTAACCTCGAGCTGGCAGGACCCCGTGGCCGGGATGACGTTTCCGTTGTAATCAACCAGCTGACAGTGGGATGGCATAATCGGTGGTTTAACCTTCAAGGTCTGGAAGGCTGACCATGCGAGGAGATTGGCGGAGGCACCAGTGTCCAGGCGAAATGTGATCGGTTGACCGTTAGGGTGGCACACCACTCATCGCCCGGATCAACGCTGTGCACTGGCAGCGGCTGGTGGTTCTGACTTGGGGATATCCGGTTCCTGTCTATTACCGCAACGCGGAAAGGCTCCCTGTCTTCGGTATCACAGGTCTGCATGTTGTCAGGGTTTGACTCGGTGTATGGGGGCTGAATGGCCCGCACGTCCCTGCCAGGCTGGCGGAATTGCGGAGAGTTGGCAGGTTGAGCTGCTCGACAGCACGCAGCGTAGTGGCCCATCCTGCCACAGCGGAGGCATTGCCGCTTTAAGTGTGCGGATCCAGAGTTGCCGCACGTCGTGACGTCATGGCGTTCGTTGCGCCACCGCGCATGCGCGGTGCGGTCCTGCGTAGAGCGCGCCTGCGCATCCCGTCCCTCTGCGTCGACGTCCCCTCTTTTGCCGCGCACAAGCGCGGGAGGGCTCGGAAAATGCGCGAAATGGCTGCCCTCGTCCGGGCCGCGGGCCGGGAGGAACTCGATCGACTGGACCCGCTCGGCCTCGTAGAGCCCCTGCCGTGCCGTTTCTGCCGCCTGGAATTGGAAGTACCGGCTGGTCACGTTTTCGTGGAGGACGCAGGTTTCGATGGCAGTCGCTAGGGTGAGGCGCTTTATTTTGAGGAGCTGCTGGCGTCGGGTGTCCGAGGTGACCCCAAAAACTATCTGATCCCGAATCATGGAGTCGGAGGTGGCCTCATAGCCGCAGGACTGCGCGAGGATACGGAGGTGTGTCAAAAAGGATTGAAAAGGCTCATCCTTACCCTGCAGGCGCTGCTGGAAGAGGTACCTCTCAAAACTCTCATTGACTTCCACGCTGAAGTGTTCCTCAAATTTTAGAAGGACCGTCTTGTACTTCGTCTTGTCCTCGCCTTCCGCGAATGCCAGGGAGTTGTAGCTGTGGATGGCGTGTTGCCCCGCCG
This sequence comes from Scyliorhinus torazame, assembly GCF_047496885.1. Classification (NCBI taxonomy): domain Eukaryota; kingdom Metazoa; phylum Chordata; class Chondrichthyes; order Carcharhiniformes; family Scyliorhinidae; genus Scyliorhinus; species Scyliorhinus torazame. The sequence goes on along the minus strand of NC_092725.1, from coordinate 11,077,800 downwards.
TGGAGAGGAGGAGGGCGATCTTCCTGGTGTCCGATGCATTCTCTCTGTCTGAGGCTTCTAGGAAGAGCTGGAAGTGCTGTTTAAACAGCTTCCAGTTTACGCCGAGATTTCCAGCGATTCGGAGCGGCTGCGGCGGGCTGATGGTTTCCATGGCGCAGGATGGCGGGTTTCTGAAGAGGTGCAGGTAGGTCTCACAGTTACTGGCGAGTTTCCAGTCCTGGTACCATGTCGTGTTTGGTGTTCCGATACACAAACGAACCAACACGGTTGTAGATGGTACAACTCTGTTTTATTATTCTGCACAATAACAACTGTTAATTTCTGGCTGTGGTTCGTACTTCACCAGCTAACCTGTGGACCCAGCCCTTTCACTATCTTGGTGAGGCACTCAGCACATGGTGTATGTCTGAGTGGCGCGCTGTGAGCTCTGTGCTCTGAGCTATCTCCTGGTGGAATGAGCGGGAACTGTGGTGTTCCCTGTTTTATAGTACGTGTGCTCTCACTGGTGATTGGCTGCGATGATGTGTGTGTGTTGGTTGGTCCAACTGCCTGTCCATCAGTGTGTGTGTGATTGCACCATGATATGTTAATGTGGATATCATGACACTTGAGTGAATTGATGGTCGCATCAATTTAATTAACGATCTGAACAAAAACGATGATGGAATCAGCCCTCTGACAGACTGGAGCTCGATCCACAGGCCGCGGAGGCGAAGGACATTTTTTCACACTGGCTGCGGTGTTTCAAGGCCTACCTTGCCGCGTCGTCGACGCCATCCGTCACGGACGGACAAAAATGGAGTCTCCTCCACGCACGGGTGAGTCACCGCATTTCTGTGCAGCTCGAAGAGGCCAATCCTCGAGCGTATCTACGTGCGGCCTGTGAACGAGGTCTATGCGCGACATATTCTCACTACTCGACGCCAGCGCCCCGGGGAGTCGCTCGGCGACTATCTGCCCGACCTCAAAGCCCTCGCGCGCAATTGCAACTATCAGGCCGTTCCGGCCACTCAGCACATGGAGCTCGCCGTCCGAGACATCTACGTTGCGGGGGTCAGATCAAATTACGTGCGGCAGTGACTGCTCGAGAAAGGGACCTGGACGAGACGGTGAAACTGGCGACTTCACTGGAGGTCGCTTTCCAGAGCCTCACTGCCTTTCCAGCCGAACACGCGACCCCCTCGTGGGCTCCCGACCAGAGACTACCCCAGGCCTGTGCTGCGCGCCCACCCCCTCATCATGGGGGGTCGCCTTGTTATTTTTGCGGCCAGCCTCAACACCCTCGACAGCACTGCCCGGCCCGCAACGCGCACTGCAACAGTTGCGGCCGAAAAGGGCCCTTCGCCAAGGTCTGCCTCGCCAAGCCTCAGCGCGCGAACTCTCAGACCCGGATTACCGACTCTCGGGCCCGCAGACCTCGCAACGTGGCAGCGTGCCTGCCCACTCCGCACAGCACGTGCAGCTCACGGGGCCGCCATTTTGGCCATCGTCCCCCACACGGCCGGCCACATGCGATCCATGGGGGCCGCCATCTTGGACGCCATCTTCCTCGACGCCCACCACGCTTGATCAACGGCGGCCGCCATCTGCTATGCCGCTCGACGCGTACGACCTGCTCGGACAGTCACCGGGGGGCCGCCCCAGCACAGCCGACCACGCCGCCGGTTACCCTCAACTCAGCGCAGTCACCTTGGACCAGTCGCGACCCAAGCACCTCAAGAGCTCAATGAAGGCTGTCCGGGTTAACGGGTACGAGACACCTTGCCTGTTCGACTCCAGGAGCACCGAGAGTTTCATCCACCCGGATATGGTAAGCCGCTGCTCGCTCCCGATATTCCCGGCGCAACAAACAATTTCCCTCGCCTCCGAGTCGCACTCGGTACAAATCCGAGGGTGCACTATGGTAACCTTAGCGGTACAGGGCGCTGAGTACACTAATTCCCAGCTGTACGTGCTCCCAGACCTCTGCACCCCCTCCTCGATTTTCAATGTAATCTCACAAGAGCTCAGCTTTGGCGGACCCCTGCCCCCCCTCACTGTGTGCAGCCGAGCCACTCTGAAAGTCGACCCTCCCTCCCTCTTCGCTAATCTCACCGCTGACTGCAAGCCAGTAGCCACTCGCAGCAGGCGATATAGCATGCAGGACAGAATATTTATTAGGTCTGAGGTCCTGCGTCTCTTGCGGGAGGGGGTCATAGAGGCCAGCAATAGCCCCTGGAGAGCTCAGGTGGTGGTCGTCAAGACCGGGGAGAAGGTCCGGATGGTGTTTGAATACAGCCAGACCATTAACCGGTTTACGCAACTCGCTGCGTACCCCCTTCCCCGGATTGCAGACATGGTCAATCAGATCGCGCACTACCGCGTGTTCTCCACGGTGGATCTGAAGTCTGCGTACCACCAGCTCCCAATCCGCCCGGAGGATCGCCACTACACGGCCTTTGAGGCAGACGGCCGCCTTTTCCACATCCTCCGGGTCCCCTTTGGCGTCACGAGCGGGGTTTCGGTGATCCAACGAGCGATGGACCGAATGGTGGACCGGTACGGGCTGCGGGCCACGTTTCCGTGCTTGGACAATGTCACCATCTGCGGCCATGATCAGCAGGACCACGACGCCAACCTCCACCGATTTCTCCAAACTGCCCAAAAACTCAACCTCACCGACAACAAGGAGAAATGCGTTTTCCGCACAACCAGGCTAGCCATCCTCGGCTACGTCGTGGAAAACGGGGTCCTAGGGCCCGACCCTGACCGTATGCGCCCCCTCCTGCAACTCCCTCTCCCTCACTGCCCCAAGGCCCTGAAGAGGTGCCTTGGATTTTTCTCCTATTGCGCCCAGTGGGTCCCCCAGTATGTGGACAAAGCCCGCCCACTATTTAAGGCCACCCTCTTTCCACTGGCAGCCGAGGCCCGCCAGGCCTTCAACTGCATCAAGGCGGACATCGCCAAAGCTGTGATGCGCGCGGTGGACGAGTCCGCCCCCTTCCAGGTGGAGAGCGACGCCTCAGAGGCCGCTCTCACCGCCACCCTCAACCAAGCAGGCAGACCGGTAGCGTTCTTTTCCCGCACCCTCACCACCTCCAAAATTCGACACAGTCGAAAATGAGGCCCAAACCATCGTGGAAGCCGTGCGGCACTGGAGGCACTACCTCGCTGGTAGGAGGTTTACCCTCGTCACCGACCAACGATCGGTTGCCTTCATGTTCGACAATACGCAGCGGGGCAAGATCAAGAATGACAAGATCTTGAGGTGGAGAATCGAACTCTCCACCTATAATTACGATATAGTGTATCGTCCTGGGAAGCTCAACGAGCCCCCAGATGCCCTGTCCCACGGCACGTGCGCCAGCGCGCAAGGTGACCGACTACGGGCTATCCACGATGACCTCTGCCACCCGGGGGTCACCCGGCTCGCCCATTACATCAAGGCCCGCAACCTGCCCTACTCCACCGAGGAGGTCAGAGCCGTGACCAGAGACTGCCCAATCTGTGCGGAGTGTAAACCGCACTTCTATCAACCGGATAAGGCCCACCTGGTAAAGGCATCCCGGCCCTTTGAGCGCCTCAGTATCGATTTCAAAGGGCCCTCCCCTCCAATAACCGCAACACGTACTTCCTGAACATCATAGACGAGTTCTCCCGCTTCCCGTTTACATCCCCTGCCCCGACATGACCACCCCCACTGTCATCAAAGCCCTGCACAGTGTCTTCACCCTGTTTGGTTTCCCCAGTTATGTCCACAGCGACCGGGGCTCGTCGTTCATGAGCGACGAACTGCGTCAGTACCTGCTCAGTAAGGGCATCGCCTCGAGCAGGACTACCAGTTATAACCCCAGGGGAAACGGGCAGGTGGAGAGGGAGAACGCGACGGTCTGGAAGACCGTCCTACTGACCCTGCGGTCCAGGAATCTCCCAGTTTCTCACTGGCAGGAGGTCCTCCCCGATGCGCTCCACTCTATTAGGTCCCTCCTTTGCACGGCCACAAACCAGACTCCTCATGACCGCTTATTTATTTTCCCTAGGGGACTACCTCAGGGGCCTCGCTCCCCCTGGCTGATGATACCGGGTCCGGTTCTCCTCCGGAAACACGTTCGGAGCCATTAGACCGACCCCCTGGTAGAGAGGGTCCAGCTCCCGCACTCAAACCCGCACTACGCATACCTGATGGTCGACAGGATACCGTCTCCCTCCGAGACCTTGCGCCTGCAGGCTCCGCCACCACAACCGTCCACAGTACCCCCCGCGCTGTACCCCACTCCTTCTCCCATGCCCAGCGCCCCCGCGCCCATTGGGCTCCCGCGCTCCCTTCCACCCGGCACACCAGTCCGCAGGAACGGAGCTCAGGAAGAGCCGGTCCTGTAGCCCACCCCTGGGGCTGCACCGGACCCACCGGGGGTGAATGTGGTGAATGTAAATACAGTCAATTCACCAGTTATGTTCTATGTTATTAACCCTGTGGGTTTTATCGGTGGGCCATTGATTGGCTGCACCCACAGGGGGAGATGTTGGAGCATGTGCGGGCTCCAGCCATTTGGAGGAGTATAAGAGTAGGTTGCCTGTGGGACTGTCCTCCGTATGTACCCGTCGCAGGCAGGCAAAGTGGATAGTGAATTAAAACCACTGTTTTGCTCCGACACAAGACCTTGATTGGATTGATGGTTGCATCAGTAGATATCTCCCTGAGAGAGAGAGGGGAGACTGAGAGACACCAGTCAGTGTACAGATATCTCCCTGAGAGAGAGAGGACTGAGAGACACCAGTCAGTGTACAGATATCTCCCTAAGAGAGAGAGGGGACTGAGAGACACCAGTCAGTGTACAGATATCTCCCTGAGAGAGAGAGAGAGGACTGAGAGACACCAGTCAGTGTACAGATATCTCCCTGAGAGAGAGAGGGGACTGAGAGACACCAGTCAGTGTACAGATATCTCCCTGAGAGAGGGGACTGAGAGACACCAGTCAGCGTACAGATATCTCCCTGAGAGAGAGGACTGAGAGACACCAGTCAGTGTACAGATATCTCCCTGAGAGAGAGAGAGGACTGAGAGACACCAGTCAGTGTACAGATATCTCCCTGAGAGAGAGAGAGGACTGAGAGACACCAGTCAGCGTACAGATATCTCCCTGAGAGAGAGGACTGAGAGACACCAGTCAGTGTACAGATATCTCCCTGAGAGAGAGGGGACTGAGAGACACCAGTCAGTGTACAGATATCTCCCTGAGAGAGAGAGAGGACTGAGAGACACCAGTCAGTGTACAGATATCTCCCAGAGAGAGGACTGAGAGACACCAGTCAGTGTACAGATATCTCCCTGAGAGAGAGGGGACTGAGAGACACCAGTCAGTGTACAGATATCTCCCTGAGAGAGAGAGGGGACTGAGAGACACCAGTCAGTGTACAGATATCTCCCTGAGAGAGAGAGGGGACTGAGAGACACCAGTCAGTGTACAGATATCTCCCTGAGAGAGAGAGAGGACTGAGAGACACCAGTCAGTGTACAGATATCTCCCTGAGAGAGAGAGAGGGGACTGAGAGACACCAGTCAGTGTACAGATATCTCCCTGAGAGAGAGAGGGGACTGAGAGACACCAGTCAGTGTACAGATATCTCCCTGAGAGAGAGAGAGGACTGAGAGACACCAGTCAGTGTACAGATATCTCCCTGAGAGAGAGAGAGGACTGAGAGACACCAGTCAGTGTACAGATATCTCCCTGAGAGAGAGAGAGGACTGAGAGACACCAGTCAGTGTACAGATATCTCCCTGAGAGAGAGAGAGGACTGAGAGACACCAGTCAGTGTACAGATATCTCCCTGAGAGAGAGAGAGAGGACTGAGAGACACCAGTCAGTGTACAGATATCTCCCTGAGAGAGAGAGGGGACTGAGAGACACCAGTCAGTGTACAGATATCTCCCTGAGAGAGGGGACTGAGAGACACCAGTCAGTGTACAGATATCTCCCTGAGAGAGAGAGGACTGAGAGACACCAGTCAGTGTACAGATATCTCCCTGAGAGAGAGAGGACTGAGAGACACCAGTCAGTGTACAGATATCTCCCTAAGAGAGAGAGGGGACTGAGAGACACCAGTCAGTGTACAGATATCTCACTGAGAGAGAGGGGACTGAGAGACACCAGTCAGTGTACAGATATCTCCCTGAGAGAGAGAGGGGACTGAGAGACACCAGGCAGTGTACAGATATCTCCCTGAGAGAGAGGGGACTGAGAGACACCAGTCAGTGTACAGATATCTCCCTGAGAGAGAGAGAGGACTGAGAGACACCAGTCAGTGTACAGATATCTCCCTGAGAGAGAGAGAGAGGACTGAGAGACACCAGTCAGTGTACAGATATCTCCCTGAGAGAGAGAGGGGACTGAGAGACACCAGTCAGTGTACAGATATCTCCCTGAGAGAGGGGACTGAGAGACACCAGTCAGTGTACAGATATCTCCCTGAGAGAGAGAGAGGACTGAGAGACACCAGTCAGTGTACAGATATCTCCCAGAGAGAGGACTGAGAGACACCAGTCAGTGTACAGATATCTCCCTGAGAGAGAGGGGACTGAGAGACACCAGTCAGTGTACAGATATCTCCCTGAGAGAGAGAGGGGACTGAGAGACACCAGTCAGTGTACAGATATCTCCCTGAGAGAGAGAGGGGACTGAGAGACACCAGTCAGTGTACAGATATCTCCCTGAGAGAGAGAGAGGACTGAGAGACACCAGTCAGTGTACAGATATCTCCCTGAGAGAGAGAGGGGACTGAGAGACACCAGTCAGTGTACAGGTATCTCCCTGAGAGAGAGAGGGGACTGAGAGACACCAGTCAGTGTACAGATATCTCCCTGAGAGAGAGAGAGGACTGAGAGACACCAGTCAGTGTACAGATATCTCCCTGAGAGAGAGAGAGGACTGAGAGACACCAGTCAGTGTACAGATATCTCCCTGAGAGAGAGAGAGGACTGAGAGACACCAGTCAGTGTACAGATATCTCCCTGAGAGAGAGAGAGGACTGAGAGACACCAGTCAGTGTACAGATATCTCCCTGAGAGAGAGAGAGAGGACTGAGAGACACCAGTCAGTGTACAGATATCTCCCTGAGAGAGAGAGGGGACTGAGAGACACCAGTCAGTGTACAGATATCTCCCTGAGAGAGGGGACTGAGAGACACCAGTCAGTGTACAGATATCTCCCTGAGAGAGAGAGAGGACTGAGAGACACCAGTCAGTGTACAGATATCTCCCAGAGAGAGGACTGAGAGACACCAGTCAGTGTACAGATATCTCCCTGAGAGAGAGGGGACTGAGAGACACCAGTCAGTGTACAGATATCTCCCTGAGAGAGAGAGGGGACTGAGAGACACCAGTCAGTGTACAGATATCTCCCTGAGAGAGAGAGGGGACTGAGAGACACCAGTCAGTGTACAGATATCTCCCTGAGAGAGAGAGAGGACTGAGAGACACCAGTCAGTGTACAGATATCTCCCTGAGAGAGAGAGGGGACTGAGAGACACCAGTCAGTGTACAGATATCTCCCTGAGAGAGAGAGGGGACTGAGAGACACCAGTCAGTGTACAGATATCTCCCTGAGAGAGAGAGAGGACTGAGAGACACCAGTCAGTGTACAGATATCTCCCTGAGAGAGAGAGGGGACTGAGAGACACCAGTCAGTGTACAGATATCTCCCTGAGAGAGAGAGGGGACTGAGAGACACCAGTCAGTGTACAGATATCTCCCTGAGAGAGAGAGAGGACTGAGAGACACCAGTCACTGTACAGATATCTCCCAGAGAGAGAGAGGGGACTGAGAGACACCAGTCAGTGTACAGATATCTCCCTGAGAGAGAGAGGGGACTGAGAGACACCAGTCAGTGTACAGATATCTCCCTGAGAGAGATGGGACTGAGAGACACCAGTCAGTGTACAGATATCTCCCTGAGAGAGAGAGGGGACTGAGAGACACCAGTCTGTATACAGATATCTCCCTGAGAGAGAGAGGGGACAGAGAGACACCAGTCAGTGTACAGATATCTCCCTGAGAGAGGGGACTGAGAGACACCAGTCAGTATACAGATATCTCCCTGAGAGAGAGGGGACTGAGAGACACCAGTCAGTGTACAGATATCTCCCTGAGAGAGAGGGGACTGAGAGACACCAGTCAGTGTACAGATATCTCCCTGAGAGAGAGAGGGGACTGAGAGACACCAGTCAGTGTACAGATATCTCCCTGAGAGAGAGGGGACTGAGAGACACCAGTCAGTGTACAGATATCTCCCTGAGAGAGAGAGGGGGGACTGAGAGACACCAGTCAGTGTACAGATATCTCCCTGAGAGAGAGCGGACTGAGAGACACCAGTCAGTGTACAGATATCTCCCTGAGAGAGAGAGGGGACAGAGAGACACCAGTCAGTGTACAGATATCTCCCTGAGAGAGGGGACTGAGAGACACCAGTCTGTGTACAGATATCTCCCTGAGAGAGAGAGGGGACTGAGAGACACCAGTCAGTGTACAGATATCTCCCTGAGAGAGAGCGGACTGAGAGACACCAGTCAGTGTACAGATATCTCCCTGAGAGAGGGAGGGGACTGAGAGACACCAGTCAGTGTACAGATATCTCCCTGAGAGAGAGAGGGGACTGAGAGACACCAGTCAGTGTACAGATATCTCCCTGAGAGAGAGGGGACTGAGAGACACCAGTCAGTGTACAGATATCTCCCTGAGAGAGAGAGGACTGAGAGAGACCAGTCAGTGTACAGATATCTCCCTGAGAGAGAGAGGGGACTGAGAGACACCAGTCAGTGTACATGTATCTCCCTGAGAGAGAGAGGGGACTGAGAGACACCAGTCAGTGTACAGATATCTCCCTGAGAGAGAGAGGACTGAGAGAGACCAGTCAGTGTACAGATATCTCCCTGAGAGAGAGAGGGGACTGAGAGACACAAGTCAGTGTACATGTATCTCCCTGAGAGAGAGAGGGGATTGAGAGACTCCAGTCAGTGTACAGATATCTCCCTGAGAGAGAGAGGACTGAGAGAGACCAGTCAGTGTACAGATATCTCCCTGAGAGAGAGAGGGGAGACTGAGAGACACCAGTCAGTGTACAGATATCTCCCTGAGAGAGAGAGAGGGGACTGAGAGACACCAGTCAGTGTACAGATATCTCCCTGAGAGAGAGAGGACTGAGAGACACCAGTCAGTGTACAGATATCTCCCTGAGAGAGAGAGGGGAGACTGAGAGACACCAATCAGTGTGCAGATATCTCCCTGAGAGAGAGGGGACTGAGAGACACCAGTCTGTGTACAGATATCTCCCTGAGAGAGAGGGGACTGAGAGACACCAGTCAGTGTACAGATATCGTCCTGAGAGAGAGAGGGGACTGAGAGACACCAGTCAGTATACAGATATCTCCCTGAGAGAGAGAGAGGACTGAGAGACACCAGTCAGTGTACAGATATCTCCGAGAGAGAGAGGGGACTGAGAGACACCAGACAGTGTACAGGTATCTCCCTGAGAGAGTGGGGACTGAGAGACACAGTCAGTGTACAGATATCTCCCTGAGAGAGAGAGGGGACTGAGAGACACCAGTCAGTGTACAGATATCTCCCTGAGAGAGAGAGGGGACTGAGAGACACCAGTCAGTGTACAGGTATCTCCCTGAGAGAGTGGGGACTGAGGGACACAGTCAGTGTACAGATATCTCCCTGAGAGAGAGAGGGGACTGAGAGACACCAGTCAGTGTACAGATATCTCCCTGAGAAGGGACTGAGAGACACCAGTCAGTGTACAGATATCTCCCTGAGAGAGAGAGGGACTGAGAGACTCCAGTCAGTGTACAGATAGCTCCCTGGGAGAGAGAGTGGACTGAGAGACATCAGTCAGTGTACAGATATCTCCCTGAGAGAGAGAGGACTGAGAGACACCAGTCTGTGTACAGATATCTCCCTGAGAGAGAGGGGACTGAGAGACACCAGTCAGTGTACAGATATCTCCCTGAGAGAGAGGGGACTGAGAGACACCAGTCAGTGTACAGATATCTCCCTGAGAGAGAGGAGACTGAGAGACACCAGTCAGTGTACAGATATCTCCCTGAGAGAGAGGAGACTGAGAGACACCAGTCAGTGTACAGATATCTCCCTGAGAGAGAGAGGGGACTGAGAGACACCAGTCAGTGTACAGATATCTCCCTGAGAGAGAGAGGAGACTGAGAGACACCAGTCAGTGTACAGATATCTCCCTGAGAGAGAGGGACTGAGAGACACCAGTCAGTGTACAGATATCTCCCTGAGAGAGAGGAGACTGAGAGACACCAGTCAGTGTACAGATATCTCCCTGAGAGAGAGGAGACTGAGAGACACCAGTCAGTGTACAGATATCTCCCTGAGAGAGAGAGGAGACTGAGAGACACCAGTCAGTGTACAGATATCTCCCTGAGAGAGAGAGGGGACTGAGAGACACCAGTCAGTGTACAGATATCTCCCTGAGAGAGAGAGGGGACTGAGAGACACCAGTCAGTGTACAGATATCTTCCTGAGAGAGAGAGGGACTGAGAGACACCAGTCAGTGTACAGATATCTCCCTGAGAGAGAGAGAGGACTGAGAGACACCAGTCAGTGTACAGATATCTCCGTGAGGGAGGACACAATCCCAATGGACCCAAACCCCTTCCCGTTCAGTCCCACTGTACACAATCCCAATGGACACAAACCCCTTCCCGTTCACTCCCACTGTACACAATCCCAATGGACCCAAACCCCTTCCCGTTCACTCCCACTGTACACAATCCCAATGGACCCAAACCCATTCCCGTTCACTCCCACTGTACACAATCCCAATGGACCCAAACCCCTTCCCGTTCACTCCCACTGTACACAATCCCAATGGACCCAAACCCATTCCCGTTCACTCCCACTGTACACAATCCCAATGGACCCAAACCCCTTCCCATTCACTCCCACTGTACACAATCCCAATGTACCCAAACCCCTTCCCGTTCACTCCCACTGTACACAATCCCAATGGACACAACCCCCTTCCCGTTCACTCCCACTGTACACAATCCCAATGGACCCAAACCCCTTCCCGTTCACTCCCACTGTACACAATCCCAATGGACCCAAACCCCTTCCCTTTCACTCCCACTGTACACAATCCCAATGGACCCAAACCCCTTCCCGTTCACTCGCGCTGTACACAGTCCCAATGGACCCAAACCCCTTCCCGTTCACTCCCACTATACACAATCCCAATGGACCCAAACCCCTTCCCGTTCACTCCCACTGTACACAATCCCAATGGACCCAAACCCCTTCCCCTTCACCCCCACAGTCCACAATCCCAATGGACCCAAACCCCTTCCCGTTCACTCCCACTATACACAATCCCAATGGACCCAAACCCCTTCCCGTTCACTCCCACTATACACAATCCCAATGGACCCAAACCCCTTCCCGTTCACCCCCACTGTACACAATCCCAATGGACCCAAACCCCTTCCCGTTCACTCCCACTATACACAATCCCAATGGACCCAAACCCCTTCCCGTTCACTCCCACTATACACAATCCCAATGGACCCAAACCCCTTCCCGTTCACTCCCACTGTACACAATCCCAATGGACCCAAACCCCTTCCCCTTCACCCCCACAGTCCACAATCCCAATGGACCCAAACCCCTTCCCGTTCACCCCCACTGTGCACAATCCCAATGGACCCAAACCCCTTCCCGTTCACTCCCACTGTACACAATCCCAATGGACCCAAACCCCTTCCCGTTCACCCCCACTGTACACAATCCCAATGGAACCAATCCCCTTCCCGTTCACTCCCACTGTCCACAATCCCAATGGACCCAAACCCCTTCCCGTTCACCCCCACTGTACACAATCCCAATGGACCCAAACCCCTTCCCGTTAACTCCCACTGTCCACAATCCCAATGGACCCAAACACCTTCCCGTTCACTCCCACTGTACACATTCCCAATGGACCCAATCCCCTTCCCGTTCAGTCCCACTGTACACAATCCCAATGGACCCAAACCCCTTCCCGTTCACTCCCACTGTACACAATCCCAATGGACCCAAACACCTTCCCGTTCACTCCCACTGTACACATTCCCAATGGACCCAATCCCCTTCCCGTTCAGTCCCACTGTACACAATCCCAATGGACCCAAACACCTTCCCGTTCACTCCCACTGTACACATTCCCAATGGACCCAATCCCCTTCCCGTTCACTCCCACTGTACACAATCCCAATGGACCCAATCCCCTTCCCGTTCAGTCCCACTGTACACAATCCCAATGGACCCAAACCCCTTCCTGTTCACTCCCACTGTACACAATCCCAATGGACCCAAACCCCTTCCCGTTCACTCCCACTGTACACAATCCCAATGGACCCAATCCCCTTCCCGTTCAGTCCCACTGTACACAATCCCAATGGACCCAAACCCCTTCCTGTTCACTCCCACTGTGCACAATCCCAATGGGCCCAAACCCCTTCCTGTTCACTCCCACTGTACACAATCCCAATGGACCCAATCCCCTTCCCGTTCAGTCCCACTGTACACAATCCCAATGGACCCAAACCCCTTCCCGTTCACTCCCACTGTACACAATCCCAATCGATCAAGGATCACCGTGCAAAAATCTAAATTAAATCCATTTTTAATTAGCCAGAACGCTCAAAAAAAAAAATCAACATTTATAAGTTAACGTTTACACTTTGAACCACAGAAGACAACAGGACTCATGTTAACCAATAAACCAGAGGCTCTATTTGAAAATATTCTGGAGGGACGTTGAGGGTGATCGATGGGGCGTTGAGGGCGAGGGGGAGGTACACGGAGGATGAGGGGAGGGACTCGGAGGGTCGGGGGAGGGACGTTGAGACGAGGGGAGGGACAGGGAGGATGAGGGGAGGGACAGGGAGGCTGAGGGGAGGGACGCCGAGGGCGAGGGGAGGGACGCCGAGGATGAGGGGAGGGTCACGGAGGATGAGGGGAGGCACACGGAGGATGAGGGGAGGGACACGGAGGATGAGGGGAGGGATGTTGGGGGCGAGGGGAGGGACACGGAGGGCGAGGCCCGGTTGCCCCACTGCTCGGTCTGTGACGTATTCTCTCACTAATCCAGTGACTGGGAGTTGTGCCCAGGTCGGAGGTTGAGGAATCTTTACTGACCCTCCGCAGGGTAGAGTCTGCCCAAACTGACCCCGGACCCTTACCGCTGCAAGAGAGTCCCTGTCGTGGTGCACAGTGTCGCGGTGCCCCCTGTCCCGGTGCCCCCTGTCCCGGTGCCCCCTGTCCCGGTGCCCCCTGTCCAGCAGGTTTAACCACCAAGTGGTGACAGGGTGATTCGGTCAGAGGAGGAGGTGGGCGAGCAAAAGGAGCTTCCCCTCACGTGTGGTCACTGTTGCAACATCCGAATACGGAATTAGCACCCAAAATCCCAGTAAATCCAATTCAACAGTGCGGCACTCCCTCAGTACTGACCCTCTGACAGTGCAGCACTCCCGCAGTACTGACCCTCTGACAGTGCGACACTCCCTCAGTACTGACCCTCTGACAGTGCAGCACTCCCTCAGTGCTGACCCTCTGACAGTGCAGCACTCCCTCAGTACTGACCCTCTGACAGTGCGGCACTCCCTCAGTACTGACCCTCTGACAGTGAAGCACTCCCTCAGTACTGACCCTCTGGCAGAGCGAGTGAGGAAGAGCGCGAGCGAGGGGGAGAGCGAGCGAGGGGCAGAGCGAGCGAGGGGCAGAGCACGAGCGAGGGGGAGAGCGAGCGAGGGAGGGAGCGAGGGAGAGAGCGAGGGAGGGAGCGAGCGAGTGGGAGAGTGCGAGCGAGAGGGAGAGAGCGAGCGAGGGAGCGAGCGAGAGGGAGAGAGCGAGCGAGGGAGCGAGCGAGGGAGGGAGCGAGCGAGGGAGAGCGCGAGCGAGAGGGGAGCGAGCGAGGGAGAGCGCGAGCGAGAGAGCGAGGGAGAGAGCGAGGGAGAGAGCGAGGGAGAGAGCGAGGGAGAGAGCGAGGGAGAGAGCGAGGGAGAGAGCGAGGGAGAGAGCGAGGGAGTGAGCGAGGGAGTGAGCGAGGGAGAGAGCGAGGGAGAGAGCGAGGGAGAGAGCGAGGGAGAGAGCGAGGGAGAGAGCGAGGGAGAGAGCGAGGGAGAGAGCGAGGGAGAGAGCGAGGGAGAGAGCGAGGGAGAGAGCGAGGGAGAGAGCGAGGGAGAGAGCGAGGGAGAGAGCGAGGGAGAGAGCGAGGGAGAGAGCGAGGGAGGGAGGGAGGGAGGGAGGGAGAGCGCGAGAGAGGGAGAGAGCGAGGGAGAGAGCGAGGGAGAGAGCGAGGGAGAGAGCGAGGGAGAGAGCGAGGGAGAGAGCGAGGGAGAGAGCGAGGGAGAGAGCGAGGGAGAGAGCGAGGGAGAGAGCGAGGGAGAGAGCGAGGGAGAGAGCGAGGGAGAGAGCGAGGGAGAGAGCGAGGGAGAGAGCGAGGGAGAGAGCGAGGGAGAGAGCGAGGGAGAGAGCGAGGGAGAGAGCGAGGGAGAGAGCGAGGGAGAGAGCGAGGGAGAGAGCGAGGGAGAGAGCGAGGGAGAGAGCGAGGGAGAGAGCGAGGGAGAGAGCGAGGGAGTGAGCGAGGAGAGAGCGAGGGAGAGAGCGAGGGAGAGAGCGAGGGAGAGAGGGAGGGAGAGAGGGAGAGAGCGAGGGAGAGAGCGAGGGAGAGAGCGAGGGAGAGAGCGAGGGAGAGAGCGAGGGAGAGAGCGAGGGAGAGAGCGAGGGAGAGAGCGAGGGAGAGAGCGAGGGAGAGAGCGAGGGAGAGAGCGAGGGAGAGAGCGAGGGAGAGAGCGAGGGAGAGAGCGAGGGAGAGAGCGAGGGAGAGAGCGAGGGAGAGAGCGAGGGAGAGAGGGAGGGAGCGAGGGAGGGAGCGAGGGAGGGAGCGAGGGAGGGAGCGAGCGAGTGGGGAGAGTGCGAGCGAGAGGGAGAGAGCGAGCGAGGGAGGGAGCGAGGGAGGGAGCGAGCGAGGGAGGGAGCGAGCGAGGGAGAGCGCGAGCGAGAGGGAGAGAGCGAGGGAGAGAGTGAGGGAGAGAGCGAGGGAGAGAGCGAGGGAGAGAGCGAGGGAGAGAGCGAGGGAGAGAGCGAGGGAGAGAGCGAGGGAGAGAGCGAGGAGAGAGCGAGGGAGAGAGCGAGGGAGAGAGCGAGGGAGAGAGCGAGGGAGAGAGCGAGGGAGAGAGCGAGGGAGAGAGCGAGGGAGAGAGGGAGGGAGCGAGGGAGGGAGCGAGGGAGGGAGCGAGGGAGGGAGCGAGCGAGTGGGAGAGTGCGAGCGAGAGGGAGAGAGCGAGCGAGGGAGGGAGCGAGGGAGGGAGCGAGCGAGGGAGGGAGCGAGCGAGGGAGAGCGCGAGCGAGAGGGAGAGAGCGAGGGAGAGAGTGAGGGAGAGAGCGAGGGAGAGAGCGAGGGAGAGAGCGAGGGAGAGAGCGAGGGAAAGAGCGAGGGAAAGAGCGAGGGAAAGAGCGAGGGAGAGAGCGAGGGAGAGAGCGAGGGAGAGAGCGAGGGAGAGAGCGAGGGAGAGAGCGAGGGAGAGAGCGAGGGAGAGAGCGAGGGAGAGAGCGAGGGAGAGAGCGAGCGAGGGAGGGAGCGAGGGAGGGAGCGAGGGAGGGAGCGAGCGAGGGAGAGCGCGAGCGAGAGGGAGAGAGCGAGGGAGAGAGCGAGGGAGAGAGCGAGGGAGAGAGCGAGGGAAAGAGCGAGGGAAAGAGCGAGGGAAAGAGCGAGGGAGAGAGCGAGGGAGAGAGCGAGGGAGAGAGCGAGGAGAGAGCGAGGGAGAGAGGGAGGGAGAGAGGGAGGAGAGAGGGAGGGAGAGAGGGAGGGAGAGAGGGAGAGGGAGAGAGGGAGGGAGAGAGGGAGGGAGAGAGAGGGAGGGAGAGAGGGAG